>NW_010236439.1:26689-108344 GCF_000690775.1 Eurypyga helias
GCTTTCTTCAACACCTGCTATTCACTCTCAAATCGCAAAAACCTTTAAGGTAAAAAATGGAGGTGACATGAGAGATGCAAGCAAATCTTGAAAGTTATGGTCCTGGCCTGGTGTAAAAACAACACCACCCACCCCTCTCCCCAAGAAAACCAAACAAAAATATAAGCCCCAGGACTTATATTTGGAAATATAAGTAGGAAATGGAAATCAGTAGGAGATGTTGTTTTATATCTCAATTAGACAAAAATATTAGTTATTTATTTAGTCCAAAAACTTTATTTACAAATAAACTCTTTCCATTTTGTACAGGCAGAATTTGAATCAGTGTCATGGTCTAACTCCAGCTAGCACAATACCATCAGCATGATTCTCCTGAATTTCTTATAACTTTTTGTTAATGCAAGTCCTTGCTATGTGTTTGAGTGCAAATCATTCAGCTCTGATTCCTAACTATTTTGCAAGAAAACATTCAAAAAACAGTTGAAAGCAAGACTCTGTAGAGCAACTCAACATAGACAATCTTAATTATTGCTTGCAACAGCACACAGATAATGGAATAATACCAAACTATCATGCTGGCAACCCTTTCTGTAGCTCTTTGGGTCAGTCTGCATTGTGATGTTTGAGCTGACTATTTAACAACCAAGGTCCAGAGCAGAAGTGGGTAAGTGTGGGCTGTTTTTATCTGTTAAATATAACTTGAGAAAGCATCCCCTTCAAAGCAACCTTGCTAATGTGCTGATTGTTCATAGAGTTAAGAGGGAAGCTTATCTGAAAAAACTTTCTTAATGTTAACATAAGTGCAATGAATTCCAAGTTAAAGGAATAAACAATCAAGTAGGCTAGCAGCACAATGAAAAGTTGTTGCTTGATCATGTAGTTCTGAGTTTAAAACTGTGATAGGCTGTTTACAGTCACAGAAGACTGACAGAAAATTTTGTTTGTTCAGCATGGTTGGAAGCATCTGCAAACACTTCACAATTGACTGCTGAGGTGGATAGCCTTTTTCTTGTCAGCAGAATTTTTGGATGCTTCTCCAACTTCAAGATCTGTCAGCTGCAAGAAGCTGCAAATCTGTTCACTTTTGATCAAGTGCTTTTGTAATGGTGCGCAGGGTTAGGATGAACTATGCTTCTGTTTTGGTATTCAACAACTGCATGGCTGCAGGCTATCCCCTGTCTGCCTATCTTCTGATTCTTTCCAGGGTGAGCTACAGAATCACTGAGTTGGGAAGGCACTCTGGAAATGATTTGGTCTGTATTCTGCTCCCATGCCCCCACTGGCTCAGGGTGGGGTTAACTATAGGAGATTGCTTAGGGCTGTGTCCAGTCCAGTTTTGACTATCTCCAGTATGGATATCCCATACTGTCTTTCTACAACTTGTTCCAGTCTTTGGTGACCTTCAGAGTAAAAAAAAAAAAGTGTTTTCTTAGGTTTAAACAGGATTTCCTTTATTTCAGTTTGTGCCCATTGCTTTTTCTTCTGTCCCTGAAAACTACTAAGAGTTTGGCTCTGTCTTCTTACTCCCCCATCAGGTATTTATTCTACATTGACTTCTCCAGGCTGAGCAGTACTACCTCTCTCAAGCTCTACTCATGTATCAGAAACTCCAAGCCTTTAACCATCTTCATGGCCATTCACTTGACTTTTTCCAGTATGTCCAGCTCTCTTGTATTGGAGAGCCCAGAACTGGTCCTAGTACTCCAAATGTTTCTCACCATTGCTGAGTAGACAGGAAAGATCACCTCTGTTTACCTGCTGTCAACATTTTCCTAATCCAACTATGGATATTGTTTGGTTATTGCAAAGGCACTTTTCTGGTTCATGTCCAACTACCCTTCATTATATGTAGGTCCTACCTGCAAAGCTGCCTTTTGGCTGGTCAGATCCCAGCATGTACTGGTGCATGGCTTTGTTTCTCCCTAGTTGCAGGACTTTGCATTTTCATTTGCTAAACTGAGTGAGGTTCCTGTTGACTCCCTCTTCCACTCTGTTATCACTATTCTGCATGGCAGCACAACAGCCTGATGTACCAAACACTCGTTTTGTATCATCTGAAAATTTGCTGAAGCTGCACTACTTTCTGTCATTAATGGATGTTCAACTGTTTTGGTCTCGTTATCGATCTCTTGAGAACATTAAATGATTGCCTCCAACAGAACTTTGGTGACCCTGATGACAGTCCTGTGAGCCTGGCAGTTCAGTCAGTTTACAGTCTACTTCTCTGTCCATTTAGCCACCTCTAATTTTTTTTTTTCTTTTTCTATGTGGATGCTACGGGAGATAGTGTAAAAGCCTTACTAAATTTGTTATGTTCAACACTCCTTAAATCCCATCACCCTCCATCTCCTTATCCACTAAGCCAGTCACTTTGCTGTAGGTTGTTGGGTTGGTTGAGCACAATTTTCCCCCTTGCAAATCAATTACTGACTACTACTCATCACTTTCATGCATTTAGAAATGGTTTCTGGGAGGATTTGTTCCATCAACTTCCCAGGACTCAGGTAAAGCTGACTAGTGTCTACTTCCCTTCTTGCCCATAGGAGTGACACTTTTTTACAGTTTTTGGGAATCTTCCCCTATTTCCCATGACCTTTTAAAGATAATTGGGGTCAACTCACAGTGGTGTTGGTCAGCTCCCTCAACACTCATGGGCACATCCCATGAAGTCACTTGTATTTGTACATGTCCAGCTTGTTTAAACATTCATCAACTTGATCCTTGTTCCTGAAAGGTAAAAATTGTGTCGTCATAAATTTGTTGGCAAGACTGGATTTTCAGAGGAATTGCTATTCTTTGCCTTCTCACACATATCCAGCATTGAGGTTTGATGTCCATTAAGCTGGTAAGACTCCTGCCATTTGGATCAAGCAGCATTCAGCTGGATCATCTGAAAGGTCAGAAAAGTGTTTCAGTGAGAGAAATAATGAATGCATTCACACTTCTTCCCTATCCCACTCTCAAGAAAACTTTCCAGAGCCATGGTTTTTGGGGCCCTCCATTAAATTTAGTTAGGTGTTTGGGCAGGTGTGGTGGTGGTGGTGGGGCTTGATGGTTGAACTGAAGGCTGAAGGATTCTAAATGAAGCTAAACTAAGGCAGAAGAATGGAATTTTGGGGTGGGAGGGGAATTAAATGGGCATGGGGATATGTAAAATTTAAGTATTGCCAGTTACAAATTGGAGACAATGCTCTGACACAAAGAATCTGTAGAAAAAGAAATGAAAATTTGTTGTCTGACTCAGGCTGGATAGCTCTATTTTTTTTTTTTTTTGTGCTTTGCCATTGCTGCTCTGTTGGGGAAAAATAGTTAACTTAAATGTATGAGCTGAAAACTCTTATTAAAGCTGTCTGCAGAATTAACAAAGTGTAATACTGTTAAATCTGCAGTTTACTGTGAAAAGTGGCACTTCTACATGCTAAACTTTAAATCCAGATTAGAAACTGCTCATGAATAGTGAACAAATCCTGCTAGAATCATCCTGCCCTGTTTTACTTGTCTGGAATTAAGTGGGTAAATTCATCTTAAAATATTACATAATTTCAGCTTCTGTGAATAAAGGGCAGCTTGTACAATGGTAAACCATTCCATTTGTGATTTTTTTAATGTGTTATTTTGGTAATGATTGTATACCTCTAAACATCTACTGTGATCTTGAGTTTGATGTCAGCATTTATTTTGGGTTCTGTGTGTAGCAGTAGATCTCTACGAGTTTTAGAGTGGTTTTGTGTGAGCTAGGGCTTAACAAAACTTCATCGGGATAGCATGGTGGTGATGTTTTGGGGCTTTGGTTTGGGCTTTTTGATGACAGTAATAATACTAATAACAATAGTAATATGTTTCCTACTACTGATTTTATTAGTAAATCATATCTACCAGCTGGTCCATCTGACTATGCTTGCCTCCTATTTACTTGTTCAATCTGCCATGTTTTGTCTGGAGCTGGCAACCTTGTTTGAGCTCCTGTTAAATTATTGAAACGACTGAATGTAATGCAGCAGCAAGAACAAGCTCTATGATAATTCAGCAAGTGGTAGGCTCTCTGTCCATATCTCCAGTGTCTGCTTAGGTTTTTTTCCTCTTTTTACTTCATTCTTTGGTCCAACTGTCTGTGGATGATAGTGTAGGCTGATGGTTAGAGTATGGACATGGAAAAAGTGTGTACAGACTTTTGATGCTGCTGTAATCCTGGTATGGCCTTGAGTCTACCCTTTGACTCTGTTTTTTTTTTTTCCACTTGGAAAAAAAAAATACAAAAGTATAGATGTTTTCTTAGCATATAATAACTAGTGTATCTCATGTCAAGTTGTACCACAGTTGTGCAATTCTTCACAAACCCACACACTAAAATCTTCTTGGGGCAAAATTCATTTAGAATGAGGGAGGCTAGTAACCTATTCTTTAGATAGACTTACACAGAGATATGCTTCCCTTCCCCTCCTTTGGGAGGCCAGTGAGGCGATACTGCTTATTTGTCAGTCAGCGAAAGGCTGCTGTGCTGTGATCAGTTGGTCATGGAGCTGCATGTGAGCCACTGAGCCCATTGGGACCCCCAAACAAAGATGAGCACTTTTTTCTGCTTTTCTGGTGTGTTGCTGAACTTATCTTCATCTCTCACCTGTTAGCTGGTGCTCTTTTCCTTCCCTCTGCTGCTTCCCAAAGCCCTTCCCAGACTTCTTAACAGTGTATTTTTAACCAGTTCAAGGATGTTGCTCAAGTTCCAGACATAGCTTTCTGTCTAAAATGATCTGTGAACAACTATGTGTAAGAGCACTTTGATTTATTATTTACAAGAAGTGTGTATTGGTAGGTGTGCTGATGAAAAGCCCTTTTGAGATGATAGAAAAGTGTTAATTTCCAAGCTGAGTGCTGCCTTTTGTAATATAAGTACAAATACACACACTGCTTCAGAAAGTATGCTTTTGTATTTTTTCCCTTAATTAAATGTGGGGGGAAAAACACCCCAACAACAAAAAACCCCCCAAAAAACCCAAAAATGATTAAAACCCACGGAAGTCTTGGAGAAGAAAGCATCAGATAGGAGAGTTGCTTCACTTAGTGCACATCTAAATTATTCTTAAGTACCAAGTTGGTGCCTGAGTTTTACTTCATTTCTTATAGCAGGATTTATAGTAATTGCAGTTGAGATAAGTTGAATGAAGGCATATGGTGATGGGGCAAGGCACGCAGCCGTGATAGGGGAGGGTTAAAATATATTCTTCCATAGTTTGATTCAAGTGAGGGCTACTTCTGCTTGTGATAATCTGGGGTACTACCACGTCCCTACTTCTGTCTGCTCCATCCCTTCTGCTAACCTGCAATAACGCAGTTTGTTGGTTTGGGGAAAAAGGGCAGTCTGAAATTTCTGTCCTTCTGTTTTGTGCCTCAATGGGACAATCCTCTTTCCATGGCTGACAGTGAAAATATGCAGTGGTTTAAGTGGTGTGGCTTTGTGGCTGCCTTTCTTTCCCTTTAAAATAGTTATTTGTCACAGAGTTGCTGTCAACATAAAGTGCTCCGCATCATGAACAATTAAAAACATGTTATATTTGAGCTACAAATCCTGACTGTGAAATTGTCCACGACAGGTTGCAATGGACATACTTCTTGTGCAGTAGTAACTAATTAGGGCTGCTATCCTTTTTTATTGTTTTACAGTGACTGGAATGGGATTCTCTGAAAGTTAGAGATATGTTGCTGTGCAGTGCTTCACTTTAGTCTCATAATCCACATCATCCTCTAATAAGATGGCTTCACACCTAATGAGAACCCTTGACTACAAGTCTCATTAACCCCCTCTCTACCTCAGGTGCTTATTAGCATTCTTCTCTTGTATGCTTCCGTGTTGAAATACAGAAGTGAGTGAAGGCATTGCAAGAGTGTGCAAGATGGTGTTGAAATGCTGTAGTGGGCTTTTTTGGAAAGATCCTGACTGGAGGAAAAAAAAAAAAAAGCCGTATCTTATTACATCTTTCAAAACAGAGGCATTGTCAGTACCCTGATTTATTTTAAAAGGGAGGAAATTACCTGAGCTACAGAAATGTGCTGCTGACACAAGCTGCCCTCAGAATGGACTAGCATAGGATGGATTAATGAAAATGATGTTATTGGACAACTTACAATAGAGCCACTCACCTGAAAAATAAAATTAGGTAAGGAAAAATGAGTGCAGGATGGAAGGGGAATACAAGTGTGTATGTGGGCTCAAAGAGAACAACTTCAAGCTAAGTGCCTACATGGGGGAATGGTGATGGGGAAACAGGACAGAACAAAAAGCTCTTGATCTCTGGGAATGCTGGATATCAGTATTCCCTATGCTTGATGCATATCAACATCTGCCATGCCCGTATCCTTACGGCATCTTTACCAAGATATTGTTCAGTGATGATGGATCATTCAGGGCATCATATGTTGTGTCTGGCTCTACTAAATGGTGAGTTGGGATGCTAGGTGATAGTACAAATGTTTCAGCCCTGGAATTTGATATGCTAGAGTTTCATCTGGTTTTTTTGGCTATCCAGGGGTATTATCCATAGTCTTTCATATGCGTCTCTTTGGTTGTCTACCAAGGGCTCTCCGCATTAGCGAAATCAATTTTCTGTATTGTTTGGCAGAAAATCACGGTGAAATTCTGCCAAATCTTTGTGGGACAAATATTTGAAATCAGACAATGAAAAGATCTCTGTAGGAAAAGAGTTGAAAGGTAAAGTAGCTCCTGCATTATGCTGTATGATGTTAGCCTTCCTGTTTAATACTTTTTTCCTCTTTTTATTGAAATATGTGCTTTCTTTTATTATTGTTATGGTTGTTGGGGGTCTATGCTGTAGTTTGTCTGGTCTGTGAGGAGATAGACTGGTCCTGTGTCAAGTCTTCTGAACAGGTTTCTTCTGAGATTCTAAAGGAAGTGGTTCTGTTCCCAAATGTGGTGCGGAGGTACCACATATGTAGTCGCATACAAAGTCTTTATCAGTTTGTGTTTGTTTGCCTGTGAAATGGGCACAATATCACTTAAGAATTCTTTGGAAGTTAATGGCAACCATATCACATATTAATAAATAGAGAGAAATTATGAGAGTGCTAAAGGCTATTATGGCAGTATTTACAAAAAATATTTTCATAGGTTTGTAGCTATACTTCACTGTTGCACAAGTTTTCTTCAATCAGCCACTGTCTTTTTTTTTGGTTTATGTCCTTCTTAGTTTATTTATAATCATTTTTTTAATGCTCATCACCATTAATTAAATAGCAACTATCTGTAGCCAAGAATCAATTTATCCAGCAGCAATTCATCCTGACTAAAGCAGAAAAAAAAAAAAAATTAATAATGGAAGTTGTATTTCTAAGCACCAGATGATTTAGTTTCAGAGGTCTTGATCGAATTAAATGGAGGATCAAATTAAGTGCCAACTGGTGACTAAATTACACTGAAGACACTGTACTTACAACAACTATTTTTCCCCATGCAAATGCTTATGAGGTGAAAATGGGTAGTTACTCACAACTATAGCAGCTGTGTCCTATATTTTTGACTCCTTCATCTGTGTCTCAGTCGCTTAAGACGAAATATTGCTTTTCCAGGAGACACATTCAAACTGCGTGTTTCCTTAGGGCCAGCAGTTCGGTCTCCTTCCAAGAAATGCCATACAAATAATGCAGCCACTCTGATTCCTAACCATAAGGCTGTAACTTAAAGAAAATAAGCACAACAGAACTGCCTGTGAATAGGAGCAACTCAGCAGAAACACTGTATAGTTTCTCCTGTGAAGCACTACAAGCATCTACTTGTTCTCACTCATAATATACATGATGTTCAAGCAGTGCAATTTTTTGTCAAATAGCTCAACATTCTTCGTACAAAAGTGTAATTGATTTAAGTAATGTATGGAGTTCTTTGCTAAGAGAGGGAATAAGAAGGAGAAAATGTAGTGTGGTCTTAATGTAAGAAATATTAAAATGAAAGCTGCAAATGGAGAATATAACATTTTACTGAGCAATACATTAATGTTCACACTGTTTTTCTGCTCTAGTCACACATGGGGCACCTCAGGCCAAATGCCATTCTTGGTGCACCTCCATTTCCTTTATGCAGTCATATAGGGTCAGACATAGCAAGTAATTAACAGTTGGTAGAATGAAGTCTAATCAATAAGTGCTGACAGCCGTTTTGCCTGAACCATTTTAGACAACTTGCGCTTATGCTCTATATACCCATACTGAAGAAAATTACCATAGCCTTCAAGAAATCCTCTCTTTCTGAGGGGCTGCAAGCAGGACTTCTGAGTCTAGTGGCAGATTTGTAGCTCCAAAGATGTGAGGAGTGTGAAAGCTCCCCTATAGTCCCCCATTTGTCGGTGCAAACAGCAAGTGTTTCTATTAATCCTGTGAAATGGCTGGGTCAATGGTTTCTGCCTCCAAAGGTATCCTTTGTGCTTTGATCTGGTGATTACTCAAGGAAGAGTATCTTGCTTGTGAAATGGCTACGCCGGAAATTCCTTTGCCGTGTAGGTGTGCCCCCTTTAACTGTCTCCTAGAAAGTCAAAGGTTATGAATTTATTGATGAGGGAGCATGCCACTTCTACAGAGAAACTTTGAGTGACCCAGCCTTGGTCTGAGGACTTAAGCATAACGTATACTAGAGTTGAACTGACCCATAAGTTTGTCTACAAGATCAGAGTCCAAGGGCCAGTGGACCCTCTCTAGTAACCCTTTTGGATTTGAAATGTGTGCCTAGCATTGTCGGAGTTCACAAGTTCATCCAGTGATTACAGCCATCTACTTTGGCTGTCCTGGCACTCATACAGCGCTGTTAGAACAAGCAACTAGCACATATGAGGCTTTCTGCATTTGATCAAGGAAGTTTCAGAGAGGAGCCACTGTTTCCTCCTGACATTATGTGTGTGCTATTTGGACCTTACATGTGGTGTTTAACAAGAGCTCTGGTGAGAATGGCTATTAGGGTAAATAGAAAGCAAGGCTGAATCACAGAGGATTTGCAGGTGATGGTTTATTGATTTAAGGAGAAGAATGTTGAATGTATTGTAAGAGATGACAGCATAAAATCAGGATGGAAGATGAATGTTAGCAAACTAATGGGATGTGTAATGGCTTAGGAAAGAAAACGGTGAAAAGAGAGAGGTGATAATCTTTCAGATGCAGGGTAACTTGGATATGTTCTCCTTCAGCTTACTGTGATAGTTAATCGTAGTTTGAGGTGTTCTTGAGCTATTCATGATGTATTTCATAGTAATCGGTCATGAAAATTGTAAAATATAAAGGGGACAATACTAAAAATATATAAAAATATAGCTAATCTGCTATTGTTAGATCCTCCTGGATTTTGGATTCTAGACTTTGTTCCAGCTCTTAAGAGAATAAGTACTGTGGCCAGTGCGTTTATTTAATGGTAAAGTCTTTCTCTGCTACATTATTCTAATGTATTGCTTAGCACAATAATGTGAGTTATAACATGTAGTACAAATTACTGAAGTGTGTCACAAAGGTTTACTTTCTCAAGGAAAAGCATCAAGGGGATGGTGCCTTTCACTCTGGACAGCTGCTGTTTTGTAGTAGCTTTCAGTGGCCTGGGGAGTACAGATATGAAAAGGTTTTGGCCCTATTCCTAGGAAGAGGGGTCAAATTCTTATGGGTCTTCAGCTCTCTCACCAGGATTGTCTGACTTGCAACCATGAAAAGACAGTGAAATTTCACTCTTGTGCTGTGTCTTTCTCTTGTTGACTAAAAACATGGTCACTGTCTCCAGACACCTTGCATAGCCAGAGGGTTAAATCCTAACAAAGGCTTTTTTTTTTTCCCCTAATTCTTTAGATTTTTGGCATTGCTTCTGAAATGTTGGCAATAGATAACCAGTGGTTTTTCAAATTGACCACTCTCAGCAGACATCCTGATTTAAGATAGCCAGCTGTTCATCATTACTCAGGGCCCTCATTAAAGTCCAAATCTGCTGGACTCATCATTAAACTCATGTTATGGAGGGCAGTGTAAATCAGAGTTAAAGCAAATGCTTAAACTTATGTTTAAGGTCTTAGGTTTTAATATTTTCTTTACAGCTTAAATAGTATTTCATAATGGTTTATGATTTATACAAAATAAGCAACATTTTAATTATGATCATACTGAAGACTAACATAAAATCAACTGTTTGTTTACATTCACAGTAGTTTTGACATAGTTATTCAGTTACAGTGGATTGAGAAATACTAGCAAATTGACTGTATTATACTGCCTATATTATTACTGATTATAGTTTTTTTATAGTAACAAAGAAGTCAGCAAAATCTTAATATATATACTAATATACTGGTATTATTCTATACATTATAGAAGTGCTATTATTACAGCTGTAATGTTAGTGGTAAAGCTAAAGATTGTGACTATCTATCATACAATTTCCAAAGGAACAAACCATCTTGCTAAGATTGCAGTGGTGGGACACAGCAGTTGGCAACATCTTAGTGCTCCAGGGTGAGGTCAGGGTGTTTTGGTTAATGCTGGACTGCACACGTGTGATTATGAAACAGTGTCGCCTCACTCTTTTACAGCAGTGATACCCAGATAGTCCAAATGTAAATGAATCATGTTACATGAAATTTGGCCTGAATCTGCTTCTTGATTTTTAAGTGTTACGAAAACCTGTATTAGAAAAGTTTTATTTCACTGGCAGTTTACATTAAGACAGGCTTAGAGAGCTGGGCTTGTTCTGCATGGAGAAGGCTCCAGGGAGACCTTATGTAGCCTTCCAGTACCTGAAGGGGACTACAAGGAAGCTGGGGGGACTTTTTACAAGGGCCTGTAGTGACAGGACAAGGGGTAACAGTTTAAATTGAAAGTGGGGAGGTTTAGACTAGACATCAGGAAGAAATTCTTCCCGGAGAGGGTGGTGAAGCACTGGAACAGGTTGCCCAGAGAAACTGTGGATGCCCCATCCCTGGAAGTGTTCAAGGCCAGGCTGGATGAGGCTCTGAGCAACCTGGTCTAGTGGAAGGTGTCCCTGCCCATGGCAGGGGGGTTGGAACTAGCTGAACTTTAAGGTCCCTTCCAACCCAAACCATTCTGTGATTAAAACAAAAACCTAACAAACTTTCACTTTGCGAGTTCCCAACCCTGGCACTACAAGTATAACACTCGTAGTGATATGCCTGAACGGCATATTGTCAGAGATGCAGTCTGACTGGGTTTTTTGTTCATGCTGCATAAGTTGTCAATAGGAAAAAGAATAGCAGTAGGAGGTATGTAATATTCTGGATTTTTTGTTTCTGTGCTAATTAAACTAACTGCTCAGCTATCTGCATTGTTCCCTAAATACATTCTTCATTCTAGTCTGAACTTAGCTAGACAAAGCTTCAAGATGCTGTGTATCAAAATTTCTTTGTCTGCTAAGGTGAAATGCCTTCTATCAGATTTATCAAATCTGTTCTGTGTGTATGTTGGTATACAGTCAAAGCAAACTAATATTCTCTCTGACAGTTAAATAGTCTGAGCTTCTTTGATTGTTCATTATAAAGCAGGTTTTCTAGGCCTTTAGTAATTCCTTAAGCTATTTTTTAAAGAGTCTTATTTTGCCATTTTCTTTTTACCAAATAGATGCCAGATCTGACATTTTCTATAACATCTACACTGGCACGCAGGACTTGGCTCTTTCCTCTGTACTTCAGAGTAGATTAGCTGAAGTGGCTTCTTTCACATCAAATTTCATGAAAATGTTCAGGTTTTTTTGGAATACCTTGATCTCTTGAACTGTGTCAAAGGGCTTTAGCTGACTAACCTAAGAACTGTGGCTATGCTCAGTACCTGGTCCAGAAGTCTGTATTCTTAAAAGATGTAGGGGGAAACATGTTTGAAAATTGCCCGGGATGATTCAAATGGCTTGGAGTTGTTGTCGATATTCCCCTTTTTTTTGGGCATACATAATCTGTAAATTTATTGGCTGTAACCTGGGATGCTTCTCCCCTGAGCTGTCAATTCAGTATTTAGGAAATAGCTTAGGTTTCAGAACACATCTCAAAATGTGTTCAATAGTAGTTTCAGTTTTACAAAAACATTTTAAGTTCTGTTACTTTGGGAGGTTTGAATTTGTGTAACACGTCATGCTGATTTTCCATAATTATAATTCATCAATTAAAGTCAAATCTAATATTTTACAGAAATGTATTACATTAACAAGTTTACCTTCCTATCAACAAAATCTTGTTTGAAAGCAAGATTTAGTTTTCATAAGCCCACATTCCATTGTCTTTGATTACATTACATTCCTTTTAATGCCTAACTGTGCCATAAATTAGTAATTTCGTTATTTTGTTGGGATTAGTGCCAGGTCTACTGATTGCTGTGCTAAACCAATTAGCCAATTTTACTTTGTGTAAAGTATTGTTTCATCACTACTTTATTTTTCTGCACTACTGAACTTTTTTTTTTCCTGAGGGCTTTCTTTTTGAAATGTTAAAACTTTCATTTACCTTTTAACAGTAACTGCAGATGAAGCAGAAGTATTTGGTTATCTTTAGAGGATGCAAATACTTTCTACTTTTCTTTGACAAAATTCAAGAGAAAAATATTTAATACTTCTGCCCTTTTTTATAGTAACATTCATAACTTGCTAGTAATCTACGTATACTACTACTGAGATACATTTGTATTCTTCTGTGCTTAAAAGCATTTGGTTGCTAGTCAAAGGTACTTTTACATCTGTTTCCTGTATAAAATTCCTGGTCTTCCTAGCTTTTACCTCATTCATTCTTATAATGCTGTCACCTTCTCTGTGTGTGTGTGTGTATTTATTGTCAGGTTTTTTTCTTGTCTCTACAAGAGTTTTCTTAGTCTACACAACTTTCATTCATAGCAGATCAATGGTGGCTTTGGAGGACACCCAGTTGTTTTAAACTGCTCTTAACTATTTTAACTATAATTTACAATTTCTTCCTTCTCTAAGATGACTAGGCTCTGATGTTTTTCAGCTTGGCAAATGGATATGTTTGCAGCTATTACACTTAGATTAGCAGTTTCACTTTTACGCCTCTATGCAATGGGGTACTGACATATGACTGTATCTATGCAAGAGTTCATTCTTTTGTTTTAGGAATGTTTCATCTGTCTAGGTGATGGTTCATGTAGAATGACCATGTGTTGGATGTGGAATATTTGAGTCAATTTTCTATGTAAAGCAAGTATAAGCTGCAGAATATTTTAGTGCTAATATCCTGAGATGGCTTGTATTTGAGATTAATGGTTCAGCTGTTTTTTCTCTTTGCAGCAGATAATAAACCTACAGGAGATGATTTGTGCTGTACTCTAGTGTGTAGTGGTGGTCTGTAGCAGATTTCATGTAGTATCTTAGATGGTGATCACTAATCTGTAAAGGTTTGGGACCTCTTCAAAGGTGTGATGGACTTGGAGAGAAGCAGTGCTCCCCATTTCCTTTACCCAGCTGATTCCCTCTGATTCCCTTTAAATAATGTCTCCTTAAAAACCATTCCAGTTTCATTTCACTTTTTTTTTAGTTCTAACTAGTTGGGTATATGTCCATGAGCAACTCCCATTTCTGTAAATGGAACCTTCACTGGTAGTATAGCCATCATTTCCTTTTTTTCAGGCCATATCATCAGCACAGTGTCCCACTGGGGGCAATTTCCGAAACTTCCTGTGGCACTTACTTTTCTTCCAAGCAGTTCCCTGCAGTGTGTATCTGTATTTCTTTAGTACATTGTAATGTGGGCTCAGAGAGTAAATGCGGTTAATCCCAAAGGCAAAAGCCCCACTGATATAGAGGGAAGAGTGGATTTATCAACTCTCAGTATGTTTTAGTGTTTGTCCTTGCAGGTTTTCTGTGTGCAAACAATAAGAAGAAATCCAGGATATTGTATTTGTTCAAGTAGATGCTGATTCAGACAAGGGCTTAAGCATGTGCCTCCTCCTCAGGATGCAAGAAGGCTCATCTCTATTCAGCAAAGCTTTTATGTCAGCACTTAAAGATAGGCACGTGCTCAAGCGCTTCACTGAAATAGAAATATAATTATTTTCTCTGTGTTGACTTTTAAATGTTTTGCTTAGACTGGCACTTGTTATGTCTTCAGTAATCTGTTCCTGATTCCTAAACAAACCCTTCTGTCCTTTTCAATAAATGGTTCAATACTGAGTTTTTTCACAACACACATACCTGTGTTCCTGTGTTTGCAATTGTGAACTTCAATGACAGGTGGAGAGCTCGGATGGGGGAATTGCAAGCTATGGTTGAAAATACCCTTGCTTGCTTTCCTTATACCTGCTTAATCAAATAAAACATTTGATCTGATGGGCTTTCTATATTAATGCTATAATATAGCTTTCTTAACATATTTAAATTGCTGCCTTTGAAAAATTCTTTTTGTCTGGTTTGTTTGGTTTTGTTTTGGGTTTTTTTGTGGGTTTGTTTTTTTGCTAGTAGGGTTTGATGCCACATTTGTCTAACTGTCTTCAGTTGGATTATTTTGGAAGAAAGAAACTGTGCTAACATAATAGAGAGCCCTTGCTTAATTGATGAGGCTTGTATGCAACAGGGCAGCACTTCTGTTCATTCCAATGGCAGACAAATGAAAAATCATATCTCAAAGTCACCTAAGAAGATGAGTGTTTTCAAACCCTATCAATATATTTTTAGATGGAATTAAATGCTAGGTGTTTTGGGGAAATCATTTGTGGAAAGTAATGGAAGTGGAGTTTTGCAGTGAAGAAAATAAAAATATTTGGGGCTTTTTCTGATTTTTCTGTTATGTGAAGAGCAGTGTAATTGAAAAGAAAATATATGGGAGTATCACTTGCAGTGAAGGGCATGAAAAACAATTTTTTTTTTAATTAGTAAAGATACACCAAAAGTTCAAATCTTCCAGAGACTAGTAGGAATAAACAGAAGTAAACCCACCTCTTATTTTAGGGCATTGAGCCAGTACCTGAGGATGCTATTACTAGGCTCTTCATTAATTTCTATTCTCTAATGCTCACTACAATACAATACTTAAATGTATTATGAAGTGTGATGTGAGTAAAGTTAATTAAAAAAAATGGCATCACACAGTGAAAATTGTTTGCCTGTGAAGCAGGCATTTCGCCAGTCTTGAGGAACAAAGTCTGTTCTTGGTAACCCTGTGACTACTGACTAAGTGCTTCTGCTTGATGAGATCCCTTCTGAGAGGCTTTCCCCACAACAGTGTCCAGGTTCATTGGATTCTAGAAACATTCCTCGATTTTTTTAAGTTGTTGGTCTGTCAAAAGTCACGCCATTGTCAAAAACTTTGAGCTATATTAGTGGTATTGCTTCTTTGGAAAAGCTTCTGTCATTGAAAAATTATATATAAGTTACAAACTCTTCTTTTAGTATAGAAATTAAAAGAGAATTTGGAAGACAGCTTTGTTCCTACAAGAGTCTTTAAAGAAAAATATCTTATGAAACATTTTCCCTTAGGACAATTTCAATGCTGATGCTCGTATGACATATTAGAGAGTTAATGTGTTCTTTCTCGCCCCCCCCCACCTTAAGAAATTTTATGTGGGCAGATATAATACTGAAACTTTTTATAGTTTAAGACTTCAAGCAAAATTTTATCTGGACGCTTAGTGGTTTGTTTTGCTGGTTTCTAGTTTGTAATCCATACCACGTATGTAACTCCTTATTGTTAGGAAGTGCTCATGTGCCTGAGCTAAGTCCTTGTGCTCTGCGTGTGCTTCTGTTTGTGCTTCTGCTCCTTCACATTTTAAAACAGACAGGTTGACTCATTCCTTAGCCACACATTCTGATCTTTACCTGTTTGATTGTTGTGTGTATCTGTGGTTCCTAATAGCTGAAAGTACTGCTAGCACCATCATGATTGAGTGGTAGCACACACATAACCTTGTGTCTAGGTACAGGTTCATCTAAAGGATAGTTACTGTCTTTCCTCTCAACTTTTCATTTGATATGGGCTTGTACCCTGAACTGAAGTCTATGCCGGTATCATCTCTAGTTTCTTTACAAAGACTTTTATATCCTGTTGACTTGCTACTTCTGTTCTTGTAATGTATGGGCTTGTCCGTACTATACCCACCACATTATGCAGGCAGCAGAAGCATCTGAATTTGAGGAACTCTGAGACATGGGACTAGCCTGGAGGAAGGGAGAAGACAAAAATAAATCCATGAAATACTATTAAGGATCTGAGATGGGTTGTATCTTTCCTTTGCCTTCCCCTGTGTTGATCTTTATTTAAATAATCTAGCAAGGAAAGATGGCCAAAGCTGTGACACTGTTGGAAATGGCAGTGTTGCTGTTGAAGATATCCTAACCCCATTTGCCATGCATAGGTGACTGACAGAGTTCCGAGACCCAAAAAAATTACTAGGAAAATAAGACACAGACCACAAAATATAATTTTGTTTAGTAGCAGTATTAAAATGATAATCCATCTGAGGTATTAAACCCATATATTTGTTCTTTTTGCGTCAAGGTCCTTCCTCATCTCCCTGCAAAAGTTCTGTGCTTCGTTTTTCAATGACTTGTATTATTTTGGTGAGTGCAAGGGATCATCTAGGAATATTCTGTCCTTCTGGGACAGAAACCCTTTCTAGGTATGATGAAGTCACCTCTGATGACCCATTTCCTGCCTTTTACCAGTGAGAGGAAAAGAGGAGAAATGGTTAGAAGCAGAAGTGATTTATTTTCCAACACCTCCCTCCACTCCCACCCTGCTGGATTTTTTTGAGGTGTTTACTCATCAAGAGACCTTCGATTGACTCACTTGCCATCACAGGGGAATTGAGGTTTTTAAGTTACTATGGGGTGGAAGACAGACACAGCTACCTGACTTCAAACACCAGTTCTCCTCACCTTGTTATTCCTCATCTGCTTGTTGATAGGTGGTGGGTGATCCTTTATAAGGCATTTTGGGTGAGTAAGAGGGGGCTGAAGGAGAGAGAGGATGAATGACAACTCCCAGTTCTTTCATTGTGAAGGTGCTGGGTTGCTGAGAAGAATATTTCTTCTTCTGATCCTGGTTACTATGCTGCTTAGAGGCTGCACATGTTACTTAACCTTTATACTCATGGCATCCCACTAGAAGTGCAGATCCACAATGAAGAAAAATTTCCTTCTTCCTCCTCCTGGCTATATTTCCTCTAATAGAACATGAGCAGTGATTTTTTGGTTTCAGTGCTGTGGTGTTGATTGTTTGGTTGCCCTTTTTTTTTTTTTTTTTTTAAATTGTGGTCTTTTTTGACACTAAGCTCTAAGAAAAGTTAAGAAAACACATATTGAATTTGTTTTTTTTGCCTAGGGTCCAAAACCTGTTCTCTGTT
This sequence comes from Eurypyga helias, assembly GCF_000690775.1. Classification (NCBI taxonomy): domain Eukaryota; kingdom Metazoa; phylum Chordata; class Aves; order Eurypygiformes; family Eurypygidae; genus Eurypyga; species Eurypyga helias. The sequence continues at coordinate 44,006 of NW_010236439.1, forward strand.
ATACCAGCAGAAGAACATACACAAAGTGTGGAGTGCTTAGTCTGTTAGTCAGGTGTTCTGCTCCATATCACAGGAGGTGAGGCTTGGACACAAATTTTTTGGTTTTGTTTAAAGCATTATTTTTGCCAGCCAAGCCCTCCCTCTTCATCAAACAGGAAGAAAAAGAGCTTGAATGTGTTGGGGGAAAAAAATAATCTTTAGCATGTCTTCTAATCAGGTAATAAGAAACTTGCCAGTCTTCACTGAATTAAGTTATAACAAAATTGTAAATTGGCCATAGACATTAAAAATAATTCCTTGAGCATAAAAGGCTTGAAAACAGCATGTGTTACGTAGTGCCTTCCCTTTAACTCCATATAGTAAGATTGTGGCTCTTTCTGCATGTGCAGAGCTTCTCTCCTGAGATCTCCAATGCCCAGAAAGATTTGAAGAGGAGGCATTCAACCATTTCCTTGTGAAATGTCATCATTGCAGCAGGTTCCAACTACAATCAGAATATTAGACTAGAGAGATAATCAGTATGTGCATGGTTATTTCACAGTTACCTGTCTGAGACTTAAAATACAGTGTAGATAAAAATTAGTTTGGATGGTGAGGGGGGAGTGTGTACCCATGCCTAATCTGGGCTGCTGTGGTCTTGCTAGCACAGCACTTCACAAATTACACAATGCAGGACACAAGGCTGGATGGGCCATAAACTTTAAAGGCCCTCAGTGGGATATGTTTGGTTTAGACTCTTAATTATGGCAAATTTTTTTCCTGACGATACAATGAGTTTAGAAATACAGATAGTTATGTGTTTGGTGTTCTGGATGGGAACACACAGTGTAGCTATGTAAAATGAGGGCTAGTTGGATACTGGAATTGGAAAATAACAGATATTGTAGGGATCAGAGATGATCCAAATGAGAACTGATGTTTCCCAGCTAAGCACAGGCTAAAAGGCAGGGTTAGGGTAATAAACATCTACAAATATCTGGAGGGCATCAACACCAAGCAGAAGTGTTGTTTGGGGTGCTCAAAAAAAAAAATAATTAAATGAAATTTGGCAATGGAAAATGGAAGCTGAATATTGCTGAGGATAAGGGGACAAAAATCCCTGAAACAGCTAAATTCTCTTAAAGAAGCTGACATAAATTTTCACTTTATTTTGAGGTATCTGGCTGATGAGCTATCTAGTTTGTCAAAAGGAGTCTTTGCTCAGGTTCTGCCTTACTCAAGTCTAATTATTCTAACTGCAAGGTAAGGTTTTCCACTAAGCCATTAAATGTTTCTGAATATTTATACATTTAGTCAACTCTGTTCCCGCCTCTCAGATGTAAGCCTTCTAATTGGGGAACATATTCTTTCCTACAGTACAGCCTGGATGGGTTGGGGAACCTTTAGAGGTTTTTAAACACAGGGTCTGAAAGCTTTCACTGTATCTGGTTTTGGTGGGCCTGTAGTTAGTAGATAGGTGCCTAGTCACAGAAAAGATACCTGATGAGGAGTGAATGGGAGAATGTTGCCAGCCCTTTACTGTTCCTTAAGCACTCCACACAGTCCAATGTGGCCCACAGTTTGTATTTATAATGTCAAGCCCACTCATGCTCCCCTTCTTTCTGTTTCTCAGCCTCTTGCCCAGGTCTTCTGTAGCAGATCAGAAGGCTGAGAACTAGTACTGTGCTCAGAAAATGATACTGCTGTGCTCACTCCCTGCCTCTTACAGTCCTGTGTCCCCAAAGTGTATTTGCGTTAAGTGATGCATAAATGAAATTGAAGTTTGGGCCACAGGTTACCTGCTTGGTTTTCATGTTCTGCTGAAATTCTGTGGTGCTTTCTCTTAATTTCTACTCTCTTGGGATGGGGAAGTTGAGGCTTGAAGAAGTGAGATTGCTGCTGCTAGTTGTTGTTATGCAAGTGAGGAAATTGTTTCTGCCTTCTGTATTTATCATCCAACAGATAAGACTATTTCTGTTGCTGATGTTGTCTACTCTGTTGATAGAGGTGTATACTCTTTTGTACTGCTTATTTGAGGGCTATCCTCCTGACAGGCACCAGATCCTCAGTGAGACAGAGCCAAACACATGGATCTTGGCAACTTGAGTTTTGTTCCCCTGTGAAAAACAGATCTGTGTTTTTTTCCTGTGCGTGGAGCAAAAATGAGGTGTATGCAATAAGCTTTGCTTGTATCCCAACTTGTCTGCAAAAAGTAAGGTCATTCTGGTTGGTCTTAAAGGTCAAGCAAGGTAACATGGGTAAGTATAAGGTGTTTAGCCTGACTTCAGTCTGGGACACAGCAATGAAACAGCTGAAATGGGCTTGCTTTAATGAAGAATTAAATGCTACAATATACGTTCTGTAAGCTGACGTACAGAGTTGGGAGTGCGTGTAGAGGGAATTTCTTCTGTTCTAGAAGTGGAAGACACAAAGAGGAAGCTGGAGAGTCAGTCTTGTTGGGCAACAACCAACTTAGCAAAGTGAATTTATGAAATCTGTCTGCTATTGCTAGGAGTGAGGAAGAATGGGAAGTAAATGGATTGACTTGATACCACTTGGAAAACTATGTAAGATTATAGAAGTGCACCCCTAAGTGACTTGTGAACTGATAAACTGACAGATATCAAAATCCCTACCAAGGAGGGGACCATTAGTGAGTAGTAGACACTTTTTAAATGAAGCTGTAAAAGTGCCAATACTCAGTCCAGACCTGCCTGTTCAGCACACTCATTGGCGGTCTAGAAAGTAAACATGAATCTCCTACTGAATTGGAGAGTAGTCAAAAATCACAGTAGGAGAGAGAGAGAGATGGAAGACTTTGGTTTGACAGAAAATTGTCTTTGGAACATTTACAGTATAGTACATAAACACAGAGGAGGAAAAAATGGATTCTGAAATGTATTTAAGCTACTGAGGGAAAAGGCAGAGACTGACCTAATGGCTGAAAGTTGAAGGCCAACAGATTTAACAGTATGCACACAAAAATGCTAGTGGGAGAGGCTGACCACCAGAGCAAATTACCATGACAGAAAAATGATCCTCTACCTCTGTCTTCACATCAAAACTGTCTGGAAGATATATTTTCGCCAGAGTTTATTGGTCTTAGGGTTATGTGGACAGACTGTATTGTTAGACATAAAAGTGGCTAGAGTATATAATTTTAACAGTTTTCTTCTGGTTTTAACATCCTTGAAACTATAAACCTGAAATTATCAACAACTGTAGGCAGTGGTTTAAATTTACTGTAAGTCTCTGCTACTTGCATTTTGCCTCCCCACTGGAGGTGCAAGTGGTTATGTGTCATGGTCAAGTCCTATCAATTTAATCAACACAATAGTGTTGTGCAAGAAGCAGGAGTAACATGTAACATGGGGCTTTCTTACCAGTGCTCTGGTGTCTGGATTGATACACGCAGTTACAAGGTGTGATTTCATGTCAACAGTTCCCAGTTTCTGAGGTAAGAATATCTAACTGTGAGCAGTCTGTGACTTTGAGGGGGTCTAAAGAAGATTTTTGCAGAATGTTCTAAGCTTTGCACAGGAAGAACTGGAGCAGTAATGATGTATTAATGTGAGAAACTTTTTTTTTCCCTTGTGTTATCACTGCAGGCAAACCAGTCTGTTATAATGCCATGTAGTTTTAATCACTCTATAATTGTAATGATGCACCAGGATACTTCCTTAGAATGAGGATTAACTATTCTTCTAACAGAAAGGAACTCCAATGTCCTTTTCTACAGAAAAATTTATTTCAGAGGGACAGTGTAATAAATAGGACATAATTTTTTGTTGTTTTTGTTTTTTGTTGGGGCTATATAATGTTACAGCTTCCCATAGCCTCAACTAAATGCCTCCCTTCCTCTATCTGTTCTCAGGGCATGGTTGTATTTGAAAAGTAAGTCATCTTACAAAATGGTATTGCTTGTAAATTGCAATAGTTTGTTTCTGAATATCTACAAAAGACGACAACTGGTAAGGCCTCTGTTAGAAACCTGTCTTCAGTCTTGTAAGCTGGAGAGTTTATGTGTTGTTCTCAAAATACCTAGCAAAAATGGCCTGCTTTCTGGATTCAGAAAACACAAAATACCAGAGCTGATTGGAGACTCCTGGATTTGCGAATTAGTCTTCTCACAGCCTTGGGAAAGTGAGGAAAAAAAAAAAGTACATGGGAACATATGCACTCGTGTCTCTCTCCCTACCATTATAAAGGCTTTGACAGAATTAAGTGAACCATAGTGAAAGTGTACCATGGAAGCATCTGGTCTGTGGTTTCAGCTGAATGCACTTCATTTCATTGTCTTTTTGCTTGTGTGATGAATTTCATGGACTGGCTCAGGTTGTTTGCACTGCCTTGCAGGCAAAGGATGTTACCCTCAGCACAGTACTCAAATGTCCTTCACAACAGATTGACTTCCCTGGAGAAACACAAGTGTCATTCAAGCAGAGATGATACAGTGCAAAGCACATTCTCATGGTTTTGTGAATTGAAAGAAATTACCCTGTTTCTAGTACCAATGAACATTCCAAATAAAAATTCAGCATGGAAACATCCAGTCAAGGATAGATTATGTTACTGGGTTATCTGCAACTTGTAAGCAGATACAAGGAAGCTGGCTGGAAATGTTTGTGCAGGCCCTGCAAGCATGAAAATGAATCTGAAAATCTGTGTTTTCTCTAACTAGCTTATCTTCTGTATTTGAATGTAAAGAGAACTAAAACCCCCAAAACCTAATGGAAAGGAGGAACAAAAGAAATAGAAAAAAAATTAAGATCAGGGACTTCTCCAAAATCTCAAATGTGAATAACACTGAACTTTAAACCTTTCTCTGTGTGTGGTCAGTTCTCTAACTACATTGAATGAAAATTCTTTATGAAAACTTGATTATTCTAAATGTGTTTGTAGTTGGATCTTCTATGAAAGAGAGGATCATGAGGAGAATGAATGTGAACCTAAAGGAAATAAAAGTACCATTGTGGCCCTATAAGAAATGGATTTGTTGGTAGCTCTCCCTCTGAGGATCTATCTGGTCTTCTCTCTCTTCTGATTAGTAAGAGAAAATGCGTACATCTTGGCAATGGAAACACTCTACCCCTTCTAATTTGTGAAAGTAACAGAGATAATGAAAAACTCAGGGTAGTGAAGAAGCAGTTGTGTGTTTGGTTTGTGTAGTGTGTGTGGGGTTTTGGTAGTAGGGGAGGGGCTAATGAGATGGCTCCTGTGACAAGCTGCTGGAAGCTTCCCTGGCTCCTAGTTGGACCCACACCTGTCCATGGCCAAGCCAACTAGCACCTCTGTGATTAAGATATTTTTAAGAGGGGAAAACAAAAAAAGGATCAGCAGTGGAAGCAGAAACAAGGAAGAGAGGCATGGGATGTAAGAGACAACCATGCAGACACTGAGGTCAGTGCAGAAAGGCAGGGAGGAGGTGGGCCGGAGCAGAGGTTCCCTTGCAGCCTATGGTGAGAGGGCAGGCTGTGCCTGTGCAGCTATGGGAGGTCACTGGGGGAGCAGATGCCCAGGGAGGACCCCATGCAAGAGCAGACAGCTGTGTCCAAAGAGTGTGACCCCGTAGGAAGCCCACACTGGAGCAGGTTGCTCCTGAAGGACTGCACCCTGCAGAAGGGACCTATTCTCTACATTGCACTGTTCTTTAAAAGACAAAACAATTTTCTTGCCTCAAAATAATAATAATAAAAAAATTAATAAACTTTGTAGTATGTGTGGGAATTAAAATAACCCAGTCTTTTTAACCTCTACAAAGAAATACCGAGGTTAAAGTGTATGTGTTCACTGCAGTCCATAATGCTTAGTTTAGATTAGATTTCCCTGTGAGGATGGCTGAGTTTCAAGAATCCATCCAGATCCTTCCTTCACCTTTACAAAATCAATTTCCTTTTCCTGGTGCTCAAGATAAATCTTCCTCATCCATGTGGATTCTCCCTTTTGCAATCTGGGATGTGTGTCCTTTCCTTGATATGTGAAATCTTACTCTAAGTTTTGGACTAAATCTTTCTTGAAATAATCTTAAGTGTCAAGTGGTCAGTTATCTTCCCCTTTCTCTCCACAGATACCTTTTTTTATTTCCAGGTATTTCATTTGGCTGGAAATAGGGGGAGGATTCTACAAAGAAACTGAGAGAATTGTCCAATTCTGCAGCCTTGAAAGACTTGAATAAGTTTTCAAAATAAGTTTACACATACCAAGAAAGATGAATGCTTTTCTGTTCCTGGAGTTTTACATTAAAAGAAGTACACATAAAAAATGCAAAATGTGTTTGTTGAATAAGTATATGCAGTAGGAGATTTTTTTTGTAGCCTGCTGAGTATGGGTAGTAGTAGTGAATGATAGATGAAATATCTATCCTTGGTGTACTTTTAAAACTACAGAAAAAAGTAGTTATATAAACTTTAGTTCACTGTATTCATAGAAGCTCATTAATAATAAAAACTGTGAAGTGCAGCTTTACTTTTAGTGGAATGAAATGCCCATTTTTGTAGGCTTAATGATTCTTTTTTTCCTTTTTTGAAGTCCCAGTAAACTGCATTGTGAAAGATATTTCTGAAATCCTAATTCTGCAAGGAGAGGAGAAGAGAGAGTACAAATATTCCGATAAGATTTCTTTTTTTTGCACTTGGGAATGAAAAGATAATTTTAATCTACAGATAATAATGTTAGAAACAAGCTCTAAAAAAGGAGACAAGAATATTTTAGTTGTGTCTGTATAAAAGTTTAGAAAGAAACTCTTCACAGTTTAAGTCTGTGCATGAAAGCAGAGATTTTTTTTTTTTAATTGTTATGGATGTAAAGATGCCTTCAGGGTAAGGCTTAGAATGAGACCTTAACTGCAGCCTTTATAATGGAAGTGTTATAAGCACCTGTACTATCAAACAGGAAGGATATTTTGTAAATGTCTGTTTTCATTATTCTATTTCAGGCCTTAATATGAGATACTTAACCATATTTTCAGCACCTAAGTATTTGAATACAAAGAGACTTTTTGTCTTAAACTTTGATTTCAGTGCTTACGAACTGTTAGGCTATCTCTTTCTTCATGAATCTTTGTGGCAGATAAAGACTTACCCTAATAAGAGGAGTGGCAGGTTAGACAGATGTTCTCTGACTGAGGTTTTGGGGCTTTTATTGCTTCTTTCTGCTGCCCTGCCCTGAAGTCCTTGGGAGACTCCAATGATATCTTTCCTAGGGCCTGCCTGAGTGTCAGCCAAAAGGCACACCGTGTGCCCTGGTAAATATTGTGTGCTGGATTCCTAAGGCTCAAACATCTTATGAGAAGAAATTGCGAGCGGCAAGTGGATTTTACTATCATAGTTACTAATCTTTATGCGTTTAAGTAATCACCAATCTTTATAAGTATGGCTTTAAGAATGAGTGTCTTTAACACATAAATTGAATGCTCAGTTCAGAATGTGTACTCTTCTGAACAGCTCACATCACAGTTTGGGTTACCTGGTTAAAAACACTCAGGAGCAGTGCATATCCAACCTATGGCAATAAAATTTGTGGCTTCTTAATAGGCTCAATGGGTTTCCTAAAAGCTAATTTAAAATATGTGTATAAATGCATGACCTATTGTTTATCTTTCAAAATGTTTTTATTTCAAATTATTATCTTTCATAATTTCGTTCTGTGTGCAAATGTTTCATTCAATACTTAAAGGAACATACAACCCATAATGATATTAACATGTTAAAACAGTCCCCTCAGAAATAATTATCATGGAATCAGAGAGAGGTTTGGGTTGGAAGAAACCTTTTAAAGATCTTGTCCAGCCACCTTGTCATGGCCAGGGACATATTTCACTAGATCAAGTTGCTCAAAGCTCAAACACTTCCATCAATGAGGCATTCACAATTTGTCTGGAAAACTCATTCCACTATGTCAGCACCCCCAGTGTAAATAAAGAAGTTCCTCCTCCCTATGTTTAATCTAAATCTACCCTCTTTCAGTTTAAAACCATTGCCCCTTGTCCTATCAATACAGGCTTTGGTAAAAAGTTTGAATAGTTCATAAATTAATCTGTTATACAATTTTCATAATTGTCTTTATGTATATCTGAAAATAGAGGGGAAAAAAGTATCAAGGAAACTGATGAAAAGAATACTGTTTCTAGCAAAGTCACCTGAAAGCTCTTTTGACTTAATTGTATTCTGTTTCTGTCTAGTAATGTTTCCAGGGTACTGAACAAATGTCATACCATGGCATTACTAGTGGTTTATATTTCTAGCAGTGTTCATATTTTCATCATTCCTTCACCTTCATCTCTCTGAGGACTCAAGGAAGAAAAGAAAATCTATAATTGGTGCTGTCTCTATTAGCATATTTACAGAGCAGGCTGTGTAGTCATCATCTTAATATGCTGCCCATAGTGTATTGCGCACATCAGCATCTCAAGTTTAAAATGAATACTCTGGTCTTTTAAACCTTTGATAAGAGGAAGCATAATTACTTGAAGAATGCCTCTGTGATATTTTCTCTCAGCTGTCTCTGCTCTTTTCTTCAGGAGACAAGTTTAGGCTTTTTATACTGGGTGGTGACCATATTTTTTTTTGTAGTAGCCTGTTAAATAAAGACTTTGTTATTTCAGATTATTCTTCACTAAATATTCCCTTTAAAAAACCCCCATGTTTTTCTGTCCAGTATTTGTCTTCAGGTATTGTATTAGCTCAAAGTCTTATTTGCTGCCTATTGTACTGAGAATAGTCCAATAGTCTCATTCGCTGCCTATTTCCCTGACAGGGACAAGATAGTAGATTTCAAAGTAAAAGGAGAAACTAAGATGTTGTGACAACCAGCTGATGTGTACTTTGAGTGTGGGTAGGGCAGCTAGTGTCCTGCATGTTGGATAGGCAGAATGCAGACTGAACAAAAAGAAAACAAGCTGTGGTCAGGGGAATTCAGCCCCTCAACTCAGCTGCAGCTGGGTGGGATACAATGTGGTTTTTTTCCAAAACCAGAATGTAGTATAAGGATCACATAAGAAGTTTTGTGGGGTTTTTTTTTCCCTTTTATTTAAGATTGCAGTAAAGGACACCACCAATGGATTACTATAACCTCACAACTCTTGTAAAATAAAGGCTTTAAGTACCCCTGGCATACTGCCAGAACTCTCAGAGAATATTTTTAAAAGTAAAATATTTTAAAAGAAAATATTTTAAAAGTAATATGTTTATACATTAAATATTATATTTTCATTAGAGTATTAAAAAAGGAGGTAAAATGACATTTTCATTACAGACTAAAACACATAAGATTAAGATCATCTGGAGTTACAGTGGGTGATGAGGAATTATTATTGAGCACTGGGGGATCAGAATAACTTTCATAATGAGTTCATTTGCAGACTGTTTTGTGTAGAACAGTTGTTTTGAAAAGTAGCTCTCTGAAGTAGAAGGAGTGATTTCCTAAAGTAATTGCTATTTGGAAAAACATGGGTAACTGACTTGATTGTCCCTTTACTGGATGACTTGTTTTATGTTAGCTAGAAACTGTAAACTATACAGCCAACCTCAATTCTTCCTATGTGGGTGGGGTTTTTGTTTGTGGGGTTTTTTTGTTTGTGTTTTGGGTTTTTTGTTGCTTTGAGAATAGGCAGTAGTTGTAATAACACCTTAATGGGATATTTTGTCTGCAACACAAGATGACTTTTACTATTTATTTCAAGCTCCTTATTTTTGTGCATTATTGATGCATTTTGTTAAATTTGCTGGGTTATTTTCCATATTGCAGACAGAAGGAACTTTTCAGTTCCATGATGATGTTCGCTGTTGAAAACTTGAAAACTTCTAACATGATACTGCTTATCACATCATTTAGTGCCACTTCCAAAGTGACAGAAGAGTATGGTCCCTGAAGGACCTTCTCACACTTCATTAACACCCACTAAAAACTATTAAAAATATTAATGAGAATTGATTTCTTCAATAAAAAGAATGATAAATATTATATGTGGACCGTCAGATAAATGCCATGAACAACTAGCTGTATCAGGGATGGATCTGTGCAAAGTATCACCTTTGAGCATTAGTGTTAAGTAGGAAGGCTCTGAGCTAGCCATGAATTTCAAGTCAGATGAAAGCCGATGCTTACAATATGACTCAAGAAAATAGATAGGTTAGCAGAGAGTAGAGGATAGCACTAAATTTCCAGCCTCAATATTCTAGGCTTTGTTTGTTCTGCCTTTTTTTTCCCCTAGATTTATTGGTAGGTTTAAGTATTAGCATTTTCTAGATTTTTTTCATTTTAAAATTTCTGAGTTTTCTACAGTGAAAGGTGAAGTCTTGCACCTTGTGGAGCCCCCAGGAAACAATCTAGTCTGAACCTAGTAGTTTTGCTTTTCCATTGTGTATAAAAGATTAAATGGTAGTAACATCAGATGGTGTTGTGATTTAGCCCCAGTCAGCAGCTATGCATCACACAGCTGCTCACTCACCTCCCTCCATCACCCAGTGGGATGTGGGAGAGAATCAGAGGAAAAGAGATAAGAGGACTTGTGGGTTGAGATAAGAACAATTTAATAATTGAAAGTAAATGAAATAATTATACTAACACTAATACTTATAACAGTAATTTGTAATGAAAATATTACTACAACTAATAATAATGATGAGAATATGTAATTAAAAAAAAAAAAAGGAAGGAAAACAAAATTATACAGCTCCTCACCACTGGCTGACAAGTGTCCAGACAATCCTTGAGCAGCAATTCTCCTCCTGGCCACCTCCTCCAACTTACATACCAAGCATGACATTTTATGGCATGAAATGTCGCTTGGGTCAGTTTGGGTCAGCTGTCTGGGCTGTGATACTGCACACAGATGTAGTATCAGAAACTGAAAAAGTCCTTGACTTGAGATCAGCATTATTTAGCGGCAACTAAAATCAATAGTGTGTTATCAATACTCTTGGCACAAATCCAAAATGTAGCCTCATACTAGCTACTGTGAGGAAAAATAACACTATCCCAACTAAATCCAGCACAATGTGACTTGTTTCTGATTGAAAACGGAGCATGGATAGTACTAGATGAATTTAAGAGAACTTTTTTTTTTAACTTGTTTTTGCTGTTGCTGTCCTTTAACAATCTGATTTGACACATTACTCCATCAGTGATACTGGATCTTGACCCTTACAAATCTTCAACAGACATATTTTTTAAATCATCATAAGTTCTCTTCATGTGCCAAATTAATGTCCTCACTTTCACCACCTATATGTGGAATATCTGGAAAATTCCATTTTCTCTTCTGTCATAAAGGTGTTACTTTGTCATGCAAGAGAGATGGAGGGAGAAAGAAAGACCTAGGAAGGTCGGCCGTCCCATTCTTGGTGGAGACATTCACTTTTTTCGGTTTGTGACCATTTTGCTGAAGATTGTCGCTATGAGCCACTGATCCTAAATGTGTATGCCCTTTGTCTTTGATAACTTGGACAGAGATAACCACTCTTTTTCAAATAATACTGCAGACCTACATGAAATAGAAAACCACACTGACCTGGGAGTGGGGGGAGATCCCATGATTCAGGAGGTGTGATGAACCCTGCATTTTTCCCAAAAGTAAGAAAATCAGTAGAGTACGTGCTTTCTCCTGAAACAAAACAAAACCACCCAGATAAGCTTTCCTTCATGAGACTGAGCCTAGTTCCTGAGAAAGTCTTGTCCTCTGTCCTGAATAGGTCCTTGCTTCAGTATTGTTTCCAAATCCATGTATGCTGCTAAATGAAAACCAAGAAACCACCTAGTAAAGTGCTGGAACTCTATGATAAATTAATAATTTTTATTCATGCTTTTCAAAGTGGCAGCAAACTGTCCAACAGAGATCTGCATCAATAGCAAAGAAATCCTTCAATGCTGCTTACAGTTTGAAAGGTTGATCCTGTTCATTTGTTAAGGTCCCACCTAGAGTGCTTATTCCTTTGAATTCCTCAGGTTTATAAGATTGCTGTAGAAAAACAGAAGAGCCTAGCTTAGTTCCTGTATGGTGTTTTTAATGGTATGTGTCCTATGTCTGATTTATACATGTGGTGTGTGTGAAAAAGATGGATAATTATCTTATGTACAGACATCTCCCAGATTAGAAAATGCAGGCCTATGTGACCCCAGTGCAAATCAATTCTAACATCTGCCTGCCTTGAACCTTTAATAGCCATGGCTCAGGCAGTACATGGGCTAGCCCAAGGAAACTGGGTCCAGTGGCAGGAGCTTGTATCAACATTGTATCAACAAAATTGTATCAACATACAATTTTGCCTGGGTTTTGAACAGCTTGCTGCAAACTATAGATGATGTTGATCCGGTACCAACCCTAAATGAATTGCTGCATTGCAGCTGTTTCTATTCATTATGTGTCCATGTGTTTTGTATTTAGAAGCTGACAACCTTAAAAAGACCTTGAAAAATCTCCTAGTTCATGCTTCTGCCCATGAGGCAGATTAGCTATGCCTGAATCTTCTTTAATGATGTTTGTTTGTCAAGCCTATTGTCAAAAAGCCCTCCAGTGGTGGTTCCGCCAAAGTCCCCAGGCAACCTCTTCAATGTTTTCCTCTCCCTACTGCTGGAAAGATTGTCCTGAATTTGTCAGTAAGAGAGATTCAGGTTGATCAAAACTATTACTGTCCATTGACAATAGAAATTGGAAAAGAATTTGTTTTCTGCTTCTTTGAAATAATCTTTAATCTACCTGACAGCTGTTATGTTTCTGCCCCCCATTCCTTATGCTGGATAGCCCCAGTTCCTGTGGACTTTCCTTAGAGGGCAGGCAGGCTTTGCAGCTTACTGATCCTTTTTTGCCTCTCATGTAAACTGTCTTCACCTTCCTGCAATATGATACCCAAACACAGAAGACTCTTTGACACTGAGCAAAAGGATGGTTTTCTGTTTTTTCTGGCTGTATTTCTGTTAGACCAGCTAAATGCATTGTGGTTTAATTTTTTTTTTCTTTTTATTTTCCCCCAGGAGCAGAATGTGTTTTGTCTGTTTCAGCTTGTGGTATGCTATAATGCTCATATACCTTTTTAGAGGGCTGGTGCACTGAGACAGTCATTCTCCATACCATATACTCCTTTGGGTAATATACAAATGTTGTGGCTGAATTACGTTCTCTGTTTTCAGATCACTTTATCCACATTGGCTAAGTCACCTTGAGCTCTAATGCTGGCTTTTGTAGCTTCTCCATCCTTGATGCTATTTGCTAGACTAAGTTCTGGAAGAGATTTGAAGGAGATAATGTTGTTCAAAGCATGTCACAAAGAAGCAAGGTGCTCTCATTGTAATTCACTTCAGATATTTGCAGCAGAGCCAGATACTGATCTAGAAGCCTAAATATAGCAATCCAAATGCTTGAGTTAGTGTATTTTAGTGCTGTGCTTGAAACAAGACCTGAGAATGGTCATTTCAATGCTTTCCTGAAGCTCTTGATGATAAACTGTGGGAAGCAATGGTGGTCCTATTCCAGCATGAGAATTTCCCCATATACCATTTGCGACATTGATGGGCTCCCATGTGTGATGACTTGCTCCTTTTGTGAGAATGGTTTTATGAACATGTGGAAACTATATCCATCCAGAGACTGATTTCTCTAGCTTCCTCGTTCCACTCCTTCCTATGTCCAGGTGTGCTTCTCACTCCCCCTTCAATGAGGATAAGATGTAAATTGGGGATTTACTTGAGAAAGGAACGATGCAAAGGGGAAAAAAAAAATCTTACATCTGCTCTGATACTTGGAAGAAGATGTATATTTCTTTGAAATGATGAAGGAAAGGCACACATCTAGCAGAATTTCAGAAGTGTAAGGACTACTATCTTTCTGGTTTTAACCGAATTGTAATTTTTTTTTTAAGCTATCAGAGGAAAAACTTTCATACTGATCTTGATTTTTCTAAACCATGATTCTCACTGCAGTAAAACAATCTTGGCTTTGTAATCCAGGTGAGAAACCCAGAGCTTAGTTGTAGTCATTTACTATTGGCCTGCTTAAGAGGATCTGTAAAATGTGGCAGGCAACCGCTGTACTACAGTGCTTATTAAATTTGTAATAGAATATATTTTTTTAGTTGAACAATGTTATATATCTCAGAAGGATGGGTTATTTAAAGCAGTAGGGAGTAGATAGCTTCCATGAGTCCCACACCCAGCCATTGCCTTTTAGGTGACCAAAGAATAACATCCTGGTTGGAAGGTCTCTAATTTAAACAAGGAGAAGGAAGTGTTTCTAGAGAGGAATTGATGTGATATGTCTTGAATGCTTCTATTAGGGGTAAATGTCTTCATGTCTGAAGGTACCTGGGCTTTCCCTTTGGCTGTAAGTATCCCTGTGTAACTAACATGGGCAAGATCCTAGGATCTTAATGACTGAAGTCCTGCTCAAAAATCCTCACAAGAATGAGGGAGTACAGTGAGTTACAATTTTTTTTTTTTAAACTCTCCAGGTTTTAACTTTCTCTTAGTGTAGTTTGTACAGCTCCTAAAGTATTTAGGGTTGGAGCCTGACAGGTATTTACTTTATGGAGATTTAGGAAGACAGGGGAATGGCTAGTTGAAAAAATACAGTTGCAGAGTTCTGTGCTGTGTCCAAGCATTTTAATTTCTTTTCTTCTGCTCAATATTAAGCTTATTACTCATTGTAAGTAGCTTCTGCCTCTTTGCGTGGGGAACAGATAGGATAAGGTGGCATTGAATAAATCTCTGACAATGGTGGTAAGCAAGAGAAAAGAGTGCTGGCTTGGAGTAGGCATGTACTATGACTCATTGTAGCTGTCACAGGTGGGAAAAATAAGAGGGTGTTCCTTCTGCAGAGTTGACTAAGTTGAAGAAATGCATAAAAGTCTAGAAAGAAAGTTTTAAAGCTTCTTCCCTCCTCATCCTTTCCTTGCTTCACTGAAGCAGTCTCATACAAATGCCTTCTATTTCTTTGTATTTGAGTTCACCTTAGAGAATTAAAGGAAATAAGGCAAACATTGGTTTTAATAGACCTCTCCTTAATTCTGCCATGTAATGTGGACAAATAGTACTTTAAAATAGTCACTTGGAATGTTAATGAGCTTAAATAACCCATTAAGGTAAAAAAAAGTGCTGAACTACCTCCTAAGAAAGCTAAATTCTACTATAGGTATACCAAAATATTCATCTTCTGAATAATTTTATTTTAAAACATTAAGGTCTTGGCTGGGTGGATGCAATTTTTAAAGAAATAGATATCTAGCTATGCTAATTAAAAAACCCAAGACAACTAAAACGTTTTGTTTCAAACAGCGTAGTCAGTATCTTAGGAAAGAAAACCCACTGGTCTTGAGAACTTAGAAATGGACAAGATCTTCCTTTCAACTGTATTCTTTGTTTCAGTGCAGTTGCTGTGAAGTCACTCGTTGCTGCTAGAAACTATCACTGTGCAGCGTGCTCTTCCTGGGATCACAGATAAAGCTGGAGACCAGGATTAGTAGGGCTTGACTTAGCAGATGAGACTAATGGCCGATATCTTCCCTCTGGCAGTGGCTACTTTTCCTCTCGTCTTAACCCTAAGAACATGGAAGACCTAATCTGTTCTTCAGCTTTGTCTCCTTGAGTCTCGAGAGCTCAGTTTTCTTTTTTGGATCCCATAAGAAGGTCACTGGGTGCTTTGCCACTGACTTAGCAAGACTTGTGCCTTACCTTTACACATCTGCGGTGCAGACATGGCTTGTGTCTGCAGCGTACTATGGGCTGATAGCTCTCTGCAGCTCTTCCTGACTTGTGTTTAACAGCTGCTGCAGATAAATTACTGGACTATTTGTTTTAGTAAATTGCCCTTCTGTCTTTCATGTCATCCAATATCACAGAGAAATGCCACTTTATTATAAACTCACAGAAGACTGTGAAGCCAAGCATGGAAATGTGTGTGTATGTGGTTTCTTTAGTTTCCACAATAATTTTAAACAAGCGTGGAGAGAGCACAAAGAGATTGCAGGGGGAAAGTCTGTGGTGAAGCAAATGGACAGGATGTGTTCGTGACTCTGGAGATAGCTTTGTTCTACTGGCTCAGTGCTCAGAGAAAAACAACTCTTTATTGCTGTACTAACAGCATCAGCTGTTATTCAGAGCAAATCTTTATTCCTGACACACCTGGCCAATGGTCTAAGCAATTTTTTTATTCTTAGTCATGAAGAATGATGTGTTTACTCAAAAAATCCATCCTGTGTTGGTATGTGTTTTTTTTTGTCATATACTCTTCCTTGGGTAAACAGTACTTTATAAAAACAATAACCACCTGTTTTCCTCTAGTCACAAAAAACATTGGATCTTAGATTCTTAAATTTCTAATCCTTCATTTCTGACCCTTTTTAGAAGTAAAATACAGAGGAGTGAAGTGAAATAAAGCACAAAACCATTAACGTATTTTGCAAACTAAAATCATAAAATACTGTGCAAACTTAACTTTTTTAAAAAAATCACATTATTTAAGACTTATTTTAGACAACAAAGATGCTTTACCCAGATAGGCTCGCAAGCAGAAGAAAGGCTAACTTCTGCACCTAGCTGCAATACTGGCTAAAGGCATTCCCATTGCCGCTGCCTATTTCTGCCTGGATGTCAGGTCATGGTTATCCACTGACTGTGCCATCAGCACTGTTTTGTGGTTCTGTGCTGTTGAAAAAAACCACAAAGTTGTCACTGCCTCTGCTGCTGTTGGCTGATGAGATTTCTGACTCTGGTATTAACAGGCTTGAAGTATTCCAATATGTGGAAGCAATGTTCAGGAACAACTGCCTAGCTGTCTGTCTATAATTCTGGCCTTCAGTCGTGATAGAAACTCTTGTGACCTGCTATGATACTGTATTATAGAATCATAGAATGATCTTTTAATATTTTTAATTGTTTGCTTTTGGCTTTGTGAGCACTTGTTCTCACAGAGTGACAGAAGTGCTTTCTGGTAAGATGGGGGCTTCTTCCATTGAAGACTCTATTACTGTCAAAGATGGAGGAGTGCCATCAAACAAGGATTGTGAAGGTGAATTCTAATTTGTTAAATGTTTGGGACTGATGACACTATCTGATTAGGGCCTCCCTCCTGAATCTGTGTATAAAATATTGTGAGCCCAAGGGTCCATTTAAAAAATGGAGTTTGGCTCTGTTACCTGTGTCCAACTGGATTCTTGCTTCAGAAACAATTATTTCTGGGCTAGGGTTTATGGAGGAGAAGAAGCACAGAGAAAACTCTCACTGGAGATTTGCATTGTTTTTTAATTTTTCTGTGTAAGAAGGTAAAGATAGTGGGTGTCATGCTATAATTTTACCTGGCAATTAAGGGAATAACAACAAAAAACATACCTCTCAGATTGTTTTCAAAGGGGCCTATTTCAACTTGAATTGTCTGAGTTGTACAATGCAAAAAGGGTGAGATGGGGACGTGCATGAAAGGAAAAATCGGCTGCTATATGATACAGTTGGCTGTTTCCTAATGTTTCTTAATGAATGAGAGAATGAAATTGGGCCTTAAAATAGAATTTGGGGGAGGGAGGAGAGAATAACGTTCCCCAAAGCATAATTAACTAGAGACACTTTTCTATGCTCATTTATATAAATCTTCAGAAGTGAGAATAAAAGTAGGAGAAAAAATATAAAGGAACTAGGGTGAAGTAATTTTCTGTACTTTCTTAACACTTACAAATTAAGCCTTGCTTAAAAAATAGGAAAAGAAAAGGAAAGGTTGACTTCAACTAAGGGCCTTCAGGGCAACAATATAAAATTATATGGTTATTTAACTGTTCTGTATCATGGTGCTATAATTAAGACAAAGTACCTTACAATTATTTCACCAACTGGGTTAATACATACAGTGACTGTGAATTTCAAATTAATATATATTAATTTTAAAGAAGATTTTAAAAAAGAAAAACCCCAGAAAAACTGAAATGGCATATCAGTATAAGTAGATTAGCAATATAAGTTTAAAGATGAAGAATCTACTAAACACTGTCTCACACTATAAACAGTGTGACAATTTGTTTGCATATCTGCTCTCGTGAAGGCAGTTAGCAATGTTTATCATCAAAGAGCTTTTATCAAAGCATTAAGATGCTTGCAGAACAGTGAATTTTCTGTATGTTTTTGTAGGAATTTCTGAAATGAGGACACTGAGTAAGATAAGGTAGTTTCAATGAAATGAGAATTTCATTATAACTATCTATCTAACTCTCTGGAAAAATGTAAAATATTAAGAACCTGAGGGATCAGCATTGGGTTTCTTGGCGAACCACGCACCTCTGAGTATGTGTCCTCATAGTGTGATCCTGCATTTCAGAGTGAGCAGGCCATTTAGCCAGGTGTCTATCCGCTGGGATGTATCTGATTTTTTGGGTGATCCTGGAGCTCTTTTTCAGGCAGGCTCCCCTCCCAAGTTTGTCAGTTCTGCTTGAGGAACTCTGGGGCATGTCTACCACTAGCAGGGTTTGACACCAGTCAAACCAGTTCTGACAAAGCTAACTGAGGCCATTTGGGGTGTTATCGTCAGTTCATCTGTCCTTTTTTGGACACCCTACAGAAGAGTCCACAGGAGGAATGTATGTGCCTGTTTTGAAAGATTTAGTTCTAAGTGTCATCACTGAAATCCTCTTTCACTGGCAATAACCTCCTGCACTTGAGATTTGGCTGTCATCACTGCCCCACCTCTGTTGTTTTTCACTAACTCATGCCTATGAACTTGGGGGCTGCTGGAACTAGACAATCTGTGGTGTTAGATATCTGGTAAATAATGATTTCTGAGGATGTTGGAGGAAGCTAAATGGTGAAATTATACCTTTAAGAAAGTAGTGTGGAATATTTTGAGAATTTGGGCCAACTACTCTGCTAAATCAAAACTTCAGCATGAATTTAATTTAAAAAATGTGCCTCCTAAATTAGTAAGTAAAGGAGTGTGTCTTCCTACCCTCAGCTTGACATCTTAAACTTGTGAACTGTCTCTAGTGATCTAATGTATACTTATTAGGACAAAATTGAAGTTCAGAGTGCAAACAGAGTATCTGTTCTCCTATACCTCAGTCCAACCTGTTGCACTGCCAATTAAATGATTTAAAATAATGTTACTGAAAGAGTTTCTGTGCGAGAAGTTTGTCGCTTCTGGAGATTCTGTTGGTGCTGTTTTATATTGAAAATGACCCTGATCATAACTCCAATGATAGATGGAAGGTAGAAGGAAAGAGAATAATACAACTTTCTTTGTCTTGTGTCGGAAAGATAATCGCTTGTTTTGGTGTGGGTGAGCAGAGAACTTCAGGGAAGTTTATATCACCACTGTGTTCAGTAATGAATGACAATCCCTGAAAGTGTGCTCTCTCGAGGAAAAAAAAAAAAAAAAGAGGGGAATCAGTCCTATCATGACAAGACTCAGCTGTAGCAAAGACAGAATTACAGTGAATATGGGGTAAATTTTTACTTTGTAGCCAGTTGAGGTCAATGTTGTCACCTCCATCTGGGAGGGTTTTGATGCAGCTGGGGAAGTTAAACTCAAGGGTGAGAGAGAGAGAGCAGCAATGTTTTTCTCTGGTTATTGACAGAAATATGGGAAATTGGGGTACTCCTTTAATGAACCTTGATTTAGGGACCCCAGCTTAAAGAAAGTAAATGCTTGGAAACGTGACTCTGGACGTGGTCCATACCTCCATTCCTTTGAAATACTGATTGCCTCATTTGGTGGGGAAGAAGAGCTGCCTCTTCTCTCTCTGTTCAGGAGGTTGCTCTCACAGCTGTGAAACTATAAAACACTGCCCCAGGGGGAGTGCTATCTTGCTATGGAAATGAATTCAGAAAAGTGACATTTTGCTGGCAGGGACAGGTGGTGTCTGTGAGAGCCTGACTGACTGCCGTCGGTTTGCCTGATGGATTGACTCCCATCACTACTGAGCCAAAATTCATTGATTTTGCTCTTTCTCCTGCTCAGGATGACCTTCTCAAGAGGGAAACTGTGCTGATTCTTTACTTTCTCTCCTCATCCCCCCCCAGCTAATTTCTGATGCCTTTTGTTTATTTACGTTTCTAAAAAATCAGCTCACTTAATCTCTGCTAATTATAGATTGGAGATAAGAGGTAAGTCTGTGGGCTGAAAAGGAGACCAAAATGTACAAACAGCAGATCTTCAAGAGGTTGTTGCAGCTTCCTATGGTCAGGAACTGTTATATTGTCAGGACAATTGTGCCATTGTCCATCTAAAAACACTTGTCGTGAAGAGGAGAATAGGGGACAGGAACAGAGTAGAGGTGAAAACCTTTAGAGTGAATTCAAGATCAGGTCACCTCAAGTTTTGGTTTGTCGTGGTAGGTAACTATTACTTCCACTAAAAAAAACCCAGTAAACCCAAGGATCGCTCAGTTCAAAAAAAGGGCAGTGCCAAAAAGATGGCTTGGAGGCTTTGACCATGGAAGGCTTTTGTCTTCTAGGGCCATCTAGTGGGGATGGTGCAAGAGGACTTTGCTGCCATCTACGGCAGTGCACTTTGAGGGCAGTTTCAAGTAAAACAACCAGTTAACTTGAACAGTTTTAGACTGGGGACATGAGATACTTTGCTTCAGACAAAAGTCAGGTAAAGTAGTGTGTCTCAAGTCAAGGAATATCTGGTCTCTGTCTGTTGATGGGGCAGGAACGGATACAGTGGGAACTGCAGGTCCATTGTGGTTTAACTCTGGCTAGCAAAATACCACAAAGCTGCTCTCACAAATCCCCCCTCCCCTCCTCCAGTGGGGGGAAGAATCAGAGGAAAAAGAAATAAGGAAGCTCGTAAAATTGATATAAGAACTATTTACTAATTAAATCTAAATCAATATATACAAATACTACAAATAATAAATAATTAAAATAATAGAAAATAAAACATATGATACAATACGATACAATTTCTCACCATCCACTGACCAATACACAACCAGGTGTTGAGTAGTGAGATTTGTAGTCAGATTTCATAGATTTTTCTGATGGTAGTATGTTCACTTCTATGACAGAGTTCACACATTATCTAGGGACAAAACTGTAGTTATAAGAAAGGAGATTAAAAAAAACCCCTGTGGATTAACAAAGAAATCTGGTTTGTCTTTTTTCTGTCTCTTAAAAAAACCCCACTCAAATTTAGGGAAGTTATAGCCTGAGTTTTGCCATCTGTTAAATGGAAGTAGTGATACTTGCCAAATCAAAGCTTTAGGTCCCATCTCTGACAGGTATATGAGGGCTGATGATGTGAAACTACTATAGCTGTTGTAACTACTCTACAAATAATTCTGAACATATTTTTAAACACTAAATAAAATGTGTGGATTGTAAGCCCCACCCAGCCAAGCAAAGTTGACATGACAAGATGATAGCATTTTTGAGGAACTTCTCTTCAGAGCAAGGTGGGATGTCTGGTGTGGAAGCTGTGGGTGGGAAGAATCTGCTACATGGACAGGCTTGGCAGGGTGGCAGGGAAAGGACAGCATGACGAGGAAGGGAATGGAGGAAGTAAAACAGAGGGAAAGGGAATCTCCTTTGCCTCAGATGGTGGGTTCCAAGTCCTTGACTTCGGTTAAGAAGAGTTTGTGCATCCCCTGTCATGGTGGATAGGGAAATATTCACAAGCCTGAATGTGACGAACATGGAAGGAAGGTGTGTGGGCAGGGAACTTAGGAGTGTTGGTACCAGGAAGGAAAATGTAAGCCCACCTCTTACCATCAAGGGTAATGGAGGATATGAAGGAAGTTGAATGCCTCAGACTTGAGCTCAGAGGAGACAAGGAGGGCAGTATGGAACATCCCTTCAGCTTAGTGTCAGGAAAAAGGCTTGGAAGTGGGTGTGGTGGCATGGGTGGATGTGAGAATTCCTGAGGAGGCTGAAACACTGGCAGGGATGTGACACCCATGTGACACCTTGTTATTCTGATCCCTGCCAAATGCGGAGGTGCTGAAATCCCCTGAGCAAGACTGTTCTTGTGGGACTGCCACCTGGTGTTGCACAGTGAGGAGGTGTAAGATAAGACATCTGCAGTTATGAGTACTTTTCCTCACTGAACACCCACTGGCTGGTCATTTCTGTCAATACATATTTATATCCAATTGTTCTGTCTCTGTTTGAGTCCAGATTTAATGGCTGCAGCTCATTTACCTACCCCTATCAATATTTTCTAACAGAGGTATTGTGTGGAGCTGGGACACAGCCTGCTGTAAGCAAAATGATTCCAGCATTTTTCATGGTGGCAACAGTAGTTTCAGGATCCAAACACTGAAGATACTGTACTTTTTTCTTTTCCTTAACCTCCCCCCCACCCCCCCTTTTTTTCTTTCTCTCCTTTTCTTTTTAAAATAAGGGTCTGAGTCCTTTAATTACACTCCCTGGTGATAGGATGCATACTAAAATACCAAAACAGATTCTAAATGACCAGAGTGTAGTTAGCCACCTCTTGTGTATCCATAACATAGTTCAAGGGGAGTCTAATGTTCTACTCGTAAAATGCATTGGCTGTCTCAGCTTTACCTTCACTGGAAAACTGTAAACATTGTATTGAAAATGTTACATTCAATTCAACACAGTCTGAAATGATTGACAGTATCTGTTTCAGAGAGACCCAAAACTAAGCTAGCATGAACACTGCATTACCTTGTGCTCAAAGAAACTGCACCATATCATGGGGAAAGTCATTTGAAGGAGCCTGTGCTGTGTAGTGACTTTGACTCTATTGCAGCTGCCTTCCTGGTGTTCTTCTTGTAGGTAAGGGACACAACATTTTCAGTCTTGGGGATTCATCAAATTTCTTGAGCAGCCTGTCTCCTCCCAACCCCAATATAAAAAGTTCTTTTGACAGCAAAGTTGGAAAAAAATGCAGAAAGTATATTAGATTTTGTGCATTAAAGATGGTGAAAGACTAGTCAGTTATTTATAAGTTATGGTACTTTCGAAAAGGAAAGAGAAAGAAACCTAACTTTTAATTTGAAACTTTCCAAGGAAAGAAATAGTTGTTTGCTGAAAGCAAAAAAATTCTAACATTTTAACATGGGCAATTGTTAGTAAGATTATTTTTTTTCTGTTCTGTGAGGGAAAAAAAAAAAACCCAAAATAAAATCCCAACTAATAAGCCACTGTGGCACTTCAATATAATGAAACCTGCTAGTTGACATGCATGGGTCATCCATAACTGATACTCCACCCCATACAAAAATATGGTCAACAAGTAATTTTTCTTGTTCATGTGTGTGTCAGAGTGAAAGTTGAAAGCAAGTTGCCCACTTGGCATCTTGGTTCTGGTGGGGAGGGAAAAGGAGACAATGTCCTACCTCAAGGTAGCAGGGAGGGACGTGGGCGTTGCTAGCACCCTCCTCGTGGGAGAGGAGAGAAGCCTGGTTGCCATGCACCTCATCAGCTGAGAGAGCAGGGATGGGGAAGTAGATGGGTGAGGGGCTAGCTATGTATTTGGCAACAAGAGGGGATATTTCAAACAAAGTGTTGTCATAGATGAAGTTGTTTCGTCTTGATTAAAAAAAGAAAAAAATCCTGAACCAAGACGGGTACCTGACTCCCTCAAAGTGGGAGTAGAGGAGGATAGAGTGGTGCTAGTGGAGCTCTGCTGAAGAGTACTTGATTTGAAAGGACAGTCTAGCAGGTCCAGTGGATTTTTGTGAGTGATTCTGGGCTTTACAGCAAAGAATCTGCCTTGTGTTATTCTTGAATGCACAGTTCAGCTGAGAATGAATGACCACAGCATGCTATAAAACAGCATGAGCAAACTGGCTGAGTAGTATTTGCTGAATTTCCTAAGCAACTGGAGTAGAAAGGTATTGGAGCTATATGAAAACTGACCTGGAAATACATTAAATTTGGTAGGTAGAGATGAGTGAGGAAATGAGAGAGAAATTATTACTTCACTGTGGGGAGAGCAGGGGGAAAACACTTAATTACAGAAGCTGTTTAGGTAGAAACCTTGTTCCTAGAGGAAACAAAATATTTAGGTCTCTAAAACTTCATAGCTGACGCTGCTGTAAAAACCCCTACAACTGCAAGTTAAGGGTTGAAGAACCATAAGGCTGCACCTTGGGATGATCTGGGTGAAAGGGAGGGATAAGATATTCTAGGCCTGATCCAGTGCCTCCTGAACCTGCTGAAAGTTTTGGTGCTGGCAGCTGTGTGCTTTGATCCAGTTTTGAAGCCCAGTCCTGCTGCCGTAGGACCTCTCCTGCAGTTGACACGTGGTTTGGAGAATAATTTGGCCCTGGTGACTGGGGTGCTGAGTGCTGATTCAGGGGACTACCGGGTGACACTCCCACTGGTGCTGCTGTTGGAGGGCAGCTAAAATGTGTCTGTTAGGGCACAGAGGGGAAGGAGACCCATTAGCAATGCTGCCACTGCTCCTCATGGGTAAGCCTGTACAAGGAAAGTACATGGTTATGCACATGCAGTGTTTCTATGGGGTAGAGAAAAATACTGTGGAAGTCCCGGTATGGTTGCTGAAAGCGATGCTTTTCAGCACCCTTTGAAGACATAATACCTTCTCAGACTGTCTGCTAGAAAAATGTCTCCAGCCATCACTGCTTGGGTAATGTATCTCCTCTTCCTCTCTCTCCATCACAGGGCATTTTGGCTTTTTAGAGCAGAGATTGCACTTGGTGTCAGATTGATCGAAAGCTGAGCTGTTTATCAGAGGAACTAATTCTTGAGATTTCATTCTGCCCTGTGTGAGTCAGTAAACTCAAAAGTGTAGAAGTCAGCTAGGTTTTTGCTCGAGAGCGAATCCATAGCTTCAGCTCTGAATGTCAGGGTTTGTTTTGTTTCCCCAGTGATCTTTACTGTGTCTAATGCGTTGCCTTTATGAAATGCGTGTATGGTCTCTGAGTGTGCAGGAGTGGCTGTGTGTGCTTGGTGCAATATTCAAGGTGGTCTTTTTAGTCCTTTTAGGGTGTTCTGGCCATTGACATGCATTTGAGATGGTCAGGAACATGCTCTTTATCATTTGGACTAAATACCTTCTGTGAAAATTCACCTTGGGGGTTGGAAAGGTCACCAGAGTCAATATATATCCCAGATTTTTTTGCCTTTTTCTCCTTCTAAAATAAGCACTGAGTGACAAATAAGTGCTTTTTTGCAACTTCAAATACCTCATCTGGATAGCTAAACTCACTTTGTTTTTACTTCATGATACTAGAGTAAGGAAGCAGAAGAATCTGTCATGCAAGATTTAAAATTAATCTGAACTCAGAATTAGCGTTAACTATGCATCGAAATCTATGCTTATGCATATATGAACATGTTCAATAGGATTTCGTAACAGCATTTTGAGGGAAAAAAAAATTAAATATAGAAGTGACCAGTGATACTGGGTTGGTCGTTGGAAGCTTGTGTAAAACGAATTTTTTTGCTTTGTTTTTCTAACAGCAGCTTTCTGATTAAAAACTTACCATGAAGATAACTTCAACTCTCAACCTGTGCATGTAATATGAAGCTTTCCCCACCCACCTCCTCAGTTCCCCAAATATATGTACATGCATTATCTTTCTCCTTGCCCCCAGCTCTATTTGACTGGAGGTACCAGTTGTAAAGAAGCTATGGGAATCCATTTCTAATTCTGCCAGGTGGAAAATTAGCATGGTGACTTTCATTACGAGAAGCAGGAGGCACTGCAGATCTGGATCCAGAATCAGACATTTCAGTGAACCTGTATCACAAAAGGAAGGCTCCTGAGATTTATTACGGTTTATTGATAGATTGCTGTCCCAGTTTTTCTCTCAGTAGTTTTGGACTGTAATACCATCTAACAAAACAAAATAAGAAAGTTGGAGTCTGGCAGACGCTTTTAAGTGAGGCATTCAGAGGTGTGAGAAGGGCTGCAGAAGTTAATAGTTGGGTAGCATGTTCCTTGATCACTGTAGCCACAGGTGCTTGCCCTGAGTGGGTGCTGAGCACAGGCAGCTGTGACTTGAGATAAAGGGAGTCTGCAAGACCTTGGCACCTCTGCCAGCAAGATGATGTAGTCTGGCAGAGTGAGGGCTAGATTTGGGAGTCTGGGAACCTGCAGCTCTAAACTTCTCTCTGCTCCTGACTTCTCTCTCTGGTCACAGGCAATTCCCCTGCTCTGCAAAGTGAGAAAAGTATTATTAGCTTTTCTCATAGGGTTCAAAGAGAAATTCATTAATATTTGTGAAATGTCAGATACTGTAGTGATGAGTGCCACAGAAAAGCCCATGAGGAAATTAATAATTAGGTATTCAGAGCAGGGTATGGATGTTATGCAGTAAATAAGGTGAGACTACATGTTGAATTATGAGGATAAAAAGAAATATTGAGTAGCTAATTGAGTCCCTGAGCACCATCCAGCTTTTGCACTGATTGAAGAAAGGATGGTATGGAAACTTC
Source organism: Eurypyga helias (assembly GCF_000690775.1). Classification (NCBI taxonomy): domain Eukaryota; kingdom Metazoa; phylum Chordata; class Aves; order Eurypygiformes; family Eurypygidae; genus Eurypyga; species Eurypyga helias. Next base: position 70,331 of record NW_010236439.1, read on the forward strand.
CTAGGCAATCATGTTATAAAATATTGTATTGTAACATATGTACATCAGGGGTCTAAATTAAGGTCACCTGTGCAGCATTAAATGTGTGTATTTTCCTAATGTTTGATAGTTTATATCTAAACTTCATTTTAATGCATCTTTTCAGTTTCTGAAATTAATTTGTAATATATTTTGGGTTGAAAAACATTGTATAAGGGAGAAAAGATGTTGCCTTTTAATGATACTGAAAATTGATTTGGATACACACTGAGGTGAAAATTGCCTCATTGCACACTCTTCCAATAGCGGGGACAAGGCTAATCTGGTGTATTGTGGTGGGTTGACCTTGGCTGGGGCTGTATTTAAACAGATGAGAGGTGAATTACCTGCTGGTAACTGCAACTTTGAATTTGGCACCAAAGGAGTTTAATGATGGTAATCTGGGTGCCAAAAGTTGACTCTTAGTAGATGAAGGATGAGTCTTACTACACTACAGGAAAACTACCTATGCCTTCATAACATAAAGAAAAAAACAACATATATTCTGCCTGCTGGGTATGGTAGTTTCTTGTAGGGCTGCCAGTTTGCTGTTCTTATTCCTATAGATAGGACCCATATGCACATCAGCTGCAAAGGGATAAACTCTCCTTGTCAGAAATAACATTAGTTCAGGTTAACTAATTTAACAAAAGTTCATCTTACTTTTTTGATATAACTAAAAAAAAGTAGCTGGATAAATTATTGAATTAATTTATTTGATATCTGTTGAACAACATGTTTGCTGGAGAATACTTGGCCGGCTATGGGAGCAAATAGCATTTGAAAATATTTGACAAGTACTGGCAGAATGTGTCTAACATTTGATGTATGTAATGTGGCAGTCCCCTCATTCTCAGGTGCTTTTTAAAGTTGTTGAATTTTCTTGGCGTGACTCCATTTTTTTTTATTATTCTTTTTCCAGTAAGTACATTTATGGGTTTCCTGATCCTAATGTTGCTCCCTCACCCTTACCATAATTATTTTCTTGACCTCTTTCCTCTTCTCTAACCATACTTGACCTTATGTACTTTTCTCTCTCCTCCTCATGTCGTGTCATGACTGCACTTTTCTGCACTTTTATCAAATTCTCCTTCCCTCTGTCAAACTAGTGACATTCTTAACTCTCACAAGCATGACTTGGGAATGTGCCAGATATTTCATAGTTGTGAACCACTAGGAAATAATGATGTTGGCACTAGTCAAAAGCTGTGTTTAGGTGAGAAATCACTCCTTTAACTACAGGCTTCTGGGAAAGAAGGACACTGAGGTCTTTATGATGGTGATGATCTCTGTGTTACACATTACACTCAGGCCTTGACTGGGTGAAATCATCCCCAAATTCCATATATAGGTTTATACACACAAGGTATTTTCCTGTCTCTGCACCCATCTGCTTCAAAGCCATCTGCTACTGAGAGGATAGTACCAAGTGGTTGTCAGCTCGTGCCCTGATGTGACAGGACCAGCTACGGTTTTACCTCCTCCCCATTTCTACCTGTCTATCATTCTCACACATGCTCAGTGCTCTTTACCCCTGTTTCTGCTCAGAAGGGAGATTCCTCCAGCCACAGTACCAGCGCTGTTTGAACCCTATTGGTTTCCTTGGTTTTTGATGTTCCGAAAAACACTGACAGCAAGTGGAGAAACCCTGAGCATTCTCTGCTTGATGGCTTGAGGAACCTCTGAACAGCAGCAGAATTCCTGGAGCTTCCCTGCAGAAATGCTGGAAAATGGGAACACTTTGTTTTCATGCTAGGATGGTTTTCTTGCCAATGGTGAAGGTAGAAAGGTTTTTTGGTTGGTTTGTTTTTAATTGGCATATTTAGACTCTGAAGAAACCGGGAACAATTGTCCAGGAAAGATGTGTAATTGTCTAATTTGCTTCATGGGTCTTCCAGCTGTGTTGCTAATAGCTTGCCCTTTCTTTTAAGTCTGTGTTTAAAAGGTAGTTTTCAACTCCGGCGTCTCACACTATCTTTTGCAGGTAATTAGCGATTGTTTTGATTTTCTACAGAGGTGAGGAAAGAGGGCAAAGACAGGGGCAATTGAGCTGAGTAAATGCCCTCCATGAGTCCAGGGCAGAGCTGGGGCTGGGCTGCTGTAACTACCGCAGGGTCAGTTTTTTCACTCCTGGCTCTGTTTTTCCCAGGGATGAGGCAATTCCATGGGTCAGGTGCATTTCTAGGATTTGTCTTTAATGCTGGCAGCTCTTCAGTCCTTTCAGCTGCTGTTAGCACTAGCTGAATATAAGAAGGGAGTGCTTCACTGCTGTCTCCTTCCTGGAAAACAATACCTGTGGAGATATGGGAAAATCCAAAATCTCTCAGACCTTCGCTTTAAAAGCTTTGTGAGAGAATAGGGATGTCTTTTTTTGTGAATTGACAAAAGTTTATGAAGGGAGAAGTTGAATTTAATTTTTAAATTCCTTAGCTGAGCCTGAGTGCAGCACAATGCTGGGCAGATGACAGGAACTCCCCCCCCGTCGTACTGGTCATTCCTCTTGGGCAGTGATTTTGTTCAGTTGTTTTTTTCTTTCATCGTTTAGTTGCTGCAGTGATTGCCCCAAGCTAGTGCATCACCGTAACTTAAGACAAAGTGAGTAAGAAGGAAAGAAATGCTTTCTGTTGTCTCGACATATTGATTAGCTTGCTAGCCACTGAATGGCTTTAGTGTTAGCTGCAGCTGAAAGAAAACCTTCCTATTTTGGTGTGGTGGTGTTTTAAACTAAGGTTGCTTGTCAGTTTTAGGCAGTGATTCTATGTCAAAGGCTTTTTTTTTTTTTTTTCCTCTTCCCCGTTTGCTAGACTGATAATTTTATATAGAACAGGTGGGAAACTAGAGAAATACTTAGTTTGGTTACTTCAACACTTTTTAGTGTCTGGACTGATCAAAAGTTGACTGGACAAGTAGTAAGCTGATATAGAAAAGTCACATATAATATTGTTAACACAAAGTGAAACGGAAAATCTGTTTTTGCGTTGATTTAAAACTTGCTATCTGGTTGAAGTAAGCTACTCATATGATATTTAATAACTCTAGGGAAAGTTACAGAGCCTGAAATCAACAGAAATATATTTAAGATAAACACACTTTTTTTTTTTTGCTAATCTTTATGGACTCTAAAAAACTAGGAGGTGGTCATGGGTTTATTTGTGGGTGAAAATAAAATCTTTCTAGGAAGCTGAGCCTGAAAAGAGCACACACATTACTCTGTGAAACCTGAAGTTGTCTGTATATAGTTACTGTGAATGTGTCCTCTGTGGGTATGATGAAGGTCCATAACATTTTGTAGAAGTGCCTATTATGCACCTGTTATGAATTTTCTGTTTATAGTGTGAATTGCTCACATATTGCTTATGCCTTTAATGCTAATAGTGGATCTATGGCTGAAATTAGTGGTCTGTGTTAAAACATTCCAAATAACTCCTACTGTGAGCTGCTAGTCATGGTCCCTCTTCACAAAGGCTCTAGTTATGAGTTCCTGAAGCAATGAATTTTTTTTTAAATATTAGCATTTTATTTCCATTCTGAAATCAATCTGTTAATTTTTGTTAATAATTAAGTAGTCTAGAGTTTTTCTTAATCAGGTTTTATCTCTGAAGCTCTCATTACAACATAGTGTACAGCACACAGACTGGGTCACTGTAATTTGTTGACAATATCTTCGACTTCTGTGGTCCAGAGAAAAGCTCCTCTCTCAAAGTGCTCTTTCTTTCAAATAGTCACCTTCCTGTTCCTTGGATATCCTTGCAGGTCACAAAGGTGAGATGCTTACCAAGACCAGGGGTACCAAGGGCAGTTTCTAGGCCCTTTTGTGACTCACAAAGCCTCTGTAATGGTTCTTCAAAAGGGCTTTTCATCAGCGATTCTAAAATTAGCTGCAGGTACTGGGTTTTAGGTAAATATTTATGCGCGTTGGCCAGTATATTAAGTGGAAGTAGACAAAGAAGCATTGGGATTCACTACTGAGTAGATGAATGCTTTTTTAATTGGAAGAAAGAAATGGCAGACATGTGCCTAAAATCCTGATTTGAAGTGTTTCAGCTATTGATTGAAGTAGAAAGAAAGAGGGTGCCTGAGTGCCACACCTCTTCTACCTACTTCCTCTTCTATCCTTTTTAATTTGAAGGAAGTTGGCAGTTGACCCTGTAAGTTTGCAAAGATCTTTATGACAGTGTCACCAGGACCACGTGTTCTAGACTGAGTCCCTCCATCATCCTTCTGCTTTCCAGGTTGATTGACTCCAGCAAGGTGCAAGCACAAAGCAGGTGCTGGGTCACTCAGCCTTGACAACAGTGAGGTCCTCTGTATGAACAAATGTAAGTCTTGGTGTCTGGGGAACTTTGATGTGGAAAAGAGAGGTACCTTTAAAGCTGTTGACAGCTAGGCAGGTGGTCTGAGATCTCAGTTCTGGACTTGTAAATTCCACTTTAGTCCAACTTCTAAATATAGAATCCATTTATGGATTTGGGCTTAAATGATTTCTACTGGGAAGGACAAATACACACTGAAATGGATTTTGTATAACAAGGCTGTATAATTTCAATTATCAGATGCTTCTTTGCTTGTGTTAGATGTCTGTCAGGCCTGATTTATATACAGTAGACTCTGCCTTGGAGTAGGGGGTGGCTTGGGCAGTATCTTGAAGTCCCTTCCAGTGCTACTTTGTGATCTACACTTATAATAAAACATTCGCTGTTCTTCTGGTCTGGCCTGCAATTGGTGGTTGTTGTTTTGTGTGGGTTTTGATACAAAATGCAGGTTGAAAATAAAGAAGATTTGGCTACCTGGCCTATGAGTACAAGTGAAAGGCAAACTGTTGCTAGTGGTCCAGTCATGATTACTTAGGATGGTGCACTAGGTAGTGTCCTTAAACTGTAACACTGCTGTTTTGTGTTTGTCAGACATCATAAAATGGAAAATATTTAGCCTGGTCAACATTTGGTTTGATAGAGAAAGGCACATTTGTGACTTAGTAGGTGGCACTCTGAATTAGCAATGTGGTCCAGGATGGGGTTTAGGTCATTTGAGGTCTGCTGCTGGTCTCTAATGTGGGGAAAAACCTGCTGTGAGCATTTTAGTTGCTAGAAATTCATGATAGTTTTTAAAGTTTATTTGTTGTCTTGAAAATTCTGCATTTAGAGAAGCAATTAAAAACTAGTTCATGCGCAAAAAAAAATACACACATGTAAAAATGGGAATTAGATGTCGCTTTCTGTATGGCAGAGAGGTAACCTAAGTTTTTGTGTTGATAGGAGATATGCTTCTGCTTGGTTCCTTATCCTGTGTACTGCAAGATCGAGCCTATGAAGAACACTCTAAAATTGACAGGATCCATTTCTTAAAGATAAATTCTTGAGATATTCTGAATATTACTGCCTTCTATTTTAATTGACTATAAAAAGTAATGGAATTATATAAAGTGGAACCATTTTTCTCCTTCCATAGAATTCAAATAGCTAAATATTCTTCCCATCTCTCTGCACCCAGAATTACCTTATCTTTTCCCCATGTGTTGCTGAGATAATTCAGTCTTCTTGTATTGTTGCTTTTTTTAAACAGCCTAATAAGAAATTACTGTCTGCCTGAGAGCCTATTTGCTGAATTCTCTCCAAAGTTTGATTTAACAAATAGTGATGCCATGATGGAAAATCCATCATGGAGGGAGTGAAGATGGGAACTTTGCAAGCTGAAGTATTAGCTGAGTACGACTAGCAGAGATGAAAGCTCTATTCAGATTTTGAAGTCGTTTTTCTGCAGTTGCAATGAAGTTCCTTGAGGTAGTGCACTGCTCTTTTCCACAGCACTACATTATTTTGTGAATGGACAAGGTCATGGTCTAACTAGATGGGTTTTACTTATGGCATGTCGTGCTTGAACAGACCCAAGACAACTGATGAAATTGCAAAATTTTGCATCCCAGCCTTACAGGCATGAGATTGCCTCCTAAATGGTATTTCTGTAATGTACAAGTTCATTTTCTAGTAAGTCCTTTTCTCCCATCATTGTCTTAGTTGTTTATCTGTCCTAATGCTGATTGCAAATTCTGGTGTGCTCCTCTCAGGACACTTACTGTTCTACCTTGTACTTGCTGGATAACAGTTGTAATTAAAGGTGAGTGTGATGCCTTCCTTCTAAAGCAAATTGTATCAGCTTCCCAAGATTGGTGTATCTCTTACCTGGTTACAAAGAAATGCTGCAGTATTCTTGGATAGAAAAGCTAACAGGAGCCTCAGAAGTTGGAGTAGGGGACTAGATTTTATTAGCTAGGTCATCCAGAAAGTCTACCAGCCAATGCGAGAATCTCAATTAATTTTCTTGTTCTTTGTTTCATCTGATTTTAACAGCCCCCAAAACATGAGACTTCTGTCATTACTGTTGGGAGACTATAACAGGTTAATACATCTCACACTGAAGAAGTTTTTCATGATGTTCAGTGTAAATTATTTCACAGATGAAGTATACCTTGCTGTCAGGGAGCAGCCCAAATTTTCATTTTCTTAATTTCATCCCATTACTCCTCGTTATATCCTTTGTACCAATCTAAATAATTCATTGCCCTTCTTAATGTTTATACCCTTCAAATATTTATAGGCAGTTATCACATCTCCCTTTAGTCAGAGCTTAGCTGAGCTGTTCATATTTAGACCTTTTAATCTTTCTTCATAAGCAAATCCTTCTACATAAGATTGAGGGCCTGATCCTCAAAGGTATGTAGGTGCCTGTCATTGACTTCAGTGGAATTGTGGCCTAGATATTACTGCCATTAGGCAACAGGTTTTTTCTCCTCTCTGAATTACTACTAATTTGTCAGTGTTAGATACTGAGGAGCACAGAACTGAATGCAGTATTCCAGGAGCATCTTGTTTGTCTTCTCTGCTTTGCCCTGTTGTATGTGCATCCAGCCAGACTGTGTTGCGTTTCTTGCTAGCATGCAGCATTGAAAACATGTTTCTAAGGCAGTGTTCACTGTTACCCTTAGATCTGTTTTCCACCTTTGGATCCTTGTAAATTATAGTGAAGAGAGCAATATTATAAGATCTCCCACTTTGTTACAGTGTGCGTGTTTCTGTGAGATACTTACTTCCCATTGTCTGAACATAAATGAAAATTAAGAGGCTCTAATGAACATTAATCTCTGTATCACTACACTATGATTTTCCAACCTCATACAGTAGTATTTATCATTATTCTTTATTTACAGATTTTTTTTTTCCAAGCAATTTATTTTCCATGTAATCCTGCTCATATCTAAGTTTGTAAGTCAGAATCCCTGTATCAAATGTTAAACTAAAATCCAGCTATGGTGAATCTAGTACAGTACATATTTCATTGTTCTGAGTGGCCTCTTAGATCTTTCAGGTATGAGTTTTTGTTTGAATCTTCCATTTTAAGTTTGTGCAATGTCAGTTATGACTGGTGGTTATGGTTTCTTGACTACCACCACTGGAAAAAGTCTCTTGTTCCAGTCAGAAATAGAAATAGTCACCCCATGTTGAGTTTCATGTTGGACTGAAATTTTGTTAAATAAAGTTTGACTTTCTACCATCTCAAAAACTTTGGGCACACAGGACCCATGCCTGGAACCAGTCAGAGCTAGACACATCAACGTACCTGTGGTAATGACTATGTTTCTGTGGAGTTAAGATTGATTTTTCTTTTTTCTTAAAGAAAGAGAACAAAATATTTTGTAGCTGTCAAAAAAAAAAAACCACCCCAAAAAAACCCCAATCAACCAAAGAAAAACCACCAGAAAACCCCACAAACACACAAAAAAACACACCAAAAAAACCCCAAACCAAACCCAACCAACCAAAACTCAAAAAAAGCAGTTTTTCTTATATAAAATTATTCTTATGTTTTATTCTTTTAGTCCTTTTTATCTACATTAAGGAAATAGTTAAAACTGTTAATTTTGAAATTAAAATTAAGTACTACGTAAATGTGTAAAAGAAACTTTCCTGAGTGGATAACTAAAACTAACAACCATATTTGAATGAATTTTAGAGTGACTTCTTGGCTACATCAAAGCTTTTTTCTGGGTAAATAGCTTTTGCACAGCTCTACTTCCATTTCACATCTGCCAAACATGAAATCAAATCCTGGGACCTGATAATGTTATTTTAGATGCCAAAGTCCTGTTGCAGAATGATGCTATGTCATAGCCTGTACATCATCCACAAGTCAGCCAAACCAAGCTATCTCTCCTTTTGCTTGATTTTTCTTTCAGCTTTCAGGTGGTGGATTGGGATTTTTGACTGAAAGGGGTTGATACTTGTCAAGTCTGTAAGAAAACAATACAGACTTCAGAATATTATGTGATAATAGCACCAAATTTGTATCACTTTCCAAAGGCTGAGGGAGCTCATCTATGCTGTTTTGCTGTATGGCCTTGTTTTATTGCAGGAAGTGCATTTCTCTGTTGCTCTTCAGTGTTCATTACAATGTATTTACCATCTTTCCTATCTCAAAATTTCACATTTGCTTATTCAAAATCTTATGATACAGATTGTCACTACAGAAGTCTTTTACTTGAAGACCCATTTAGATCTTCTACAGTGCTACTGTGCAGTATCTTGAGACTTTTAGGCCATTGCGTTCCAGAGGTATAGAATTTCAGCTTCAGCCTTGCCAAGCTGGCTTTTGTTTTTCTTTCTTTACCTTTTCTGGCATCACGTGAATTCATCCTTCCTTCCCTTCTTTCATCTAGTGCTCCAAAGACTGTATGCCTAAGTGAGGCAAGTCTGCATTTATATGTCCTACTAAAGACGCCTTTTTGTTTGTGAACAGTGACATGTGAGGGACTATTTCAAGCTACGGTATCAAAAGAAGTCTTTCGATGGTATAAAACCCAGTCTTCCCTGGCAGTATTGGCCCATATAGCTCTCCTAGGAAATCCTTTTAAGTGTAGGCAAGCCAATTCTCTGTGACCTTTAGCTGAAGCAAAGTGAACAATACAGAAAGCAAAACTCAGATGCTTCTGTGAGAGAGTGAGCACTTATCTGGGCTGCATGCTGACTTGTACCAAGCAGGAACATATACACCTGGGGAACAAGGATTTTTTTTTTTAAAAAACAGTAAGCATAATGAACAGGAAAGGAATAGCATCTCCTGAAAATTATATACTACTACTTAACATCTATCTTTTTCTGTTATAACTTTACATGTCCATAAATGTGCAGTGCAGGAGAACCAGGCCCATAGTGTTCCTGTGACAGACTGTAATGGGTTAAAAAAAGTACTGACAGAGGAAAAAATTGCTCAGGAGTTAAAGGGAAGAGAAAGGTATCACACTTTCATAACTCGAAGATCACTAAGATAAATTTATTGCAAAACCCAATTTATTTCAATGTTGTATTTTAAACTCTGGTAAAAGTACTATAGCTTTCCAATATGTCATTAATCAAATGGTCATTTCTTTCCTATGTAGGAACAGACTGTTTGGATTTTGATTTCACTGGGTTATTTTTAGTGATTTGATTTCAAAACTTCCAAATTTAAGAAAATAGGAATGTCAGAAAGTTGATATACTTTCTCTCTTATTAGAATAATAGCGTTAGTGTCTTTAGTTCTACAAAAACAAATGATGACATCAATTATTGATCTTGTGACAGGTTAAGAAGAATATTATAATAATTCATACTAGTCAGCTTGACCTTTAGCTTCTCTGAGAAAGAAAATTAAGGCACTTACATAACTGTGGGCTGTGATGTTGAAACTGACATGGCTTAGATTACAGTTTGGATGTTATTAATAACCAGTAATCTGTCAAATCATTAATTTGTGTCAACAACACGGGCAGATAGACTGAGTTGAGACAGGCTTTGCTCAATAACCTCTGAGATCATTGCTGTTGGAGGAGGGGAGTTATTGTTTTGTGGCTTTTGTGTTATTTTTGTTTGGGTTTATGTTTGGTTTTGCTTTGTTTGAGGAAAAGGTCTTCCAGCAAAAAGGACCTGAACACAGGAATGAGTAAGTCTTTCAGTCCAACAAACAACATAGACTGTTTAATATTGGCTGAATTTCAGCCCCGCCCCTCCCCCCTTCCACTATGCCCAAACATACTTCTTGATCTCCTGTGAAAAAGGCTAGTCTTGTTTGCAAGCAAATCCTTCTAAAAAGGCAATTTAATAAAAATATGTTCTTTATTCAGAAAGTCAGATTCTGCAAATGGTGGAGGATTAACTAGTGCAGTCTGGAATATATGCTCACAAAAGGGTACCTTGGTTCCCCTTATCCAACAATACCTGACCTCTCGGTAGGTCTTGTGGGAACACCAATGTCTCTCTTCTATATATCTCCATATTTCTCCTATGAGAGGAGCAGATACGCAAGAGGGGAAGGCAAGGTGGGGCAAGTTGCATATCTGTCTACAAGGGAAAACTAAGAGGCTTATTCAGAGAGGTGCACATGTCCCTGTGGGGAAGTGCCACAGTACTTTGGAATCTGCTGAAGCTGCCTTTAAATAAGGTAATACCTACAAAACTTAAGTATGAAATTGCTCCAAATGAAACCTGCCTAGAGTTGCAGAAAAACATTTTGGTCAAGACTTTTCCATTAAATACACAGACTCTCTTCTACAATATTCAGAGCAGTCAAGTTCTAATCTTGTTGACCTCTAAACCTGGTCTGTGTTAACAATGGCAGGCTATTCCTGATATCAGCCTTTCATCTGAAACAGCAAAGGTTTGTGGGGCTGACGAGAAGGTTACAACCCTACTGATGACCAGCCTGATGCCTTGGGATAAATTCTCTCTTTCTTAGTTTGCCCTCTTAAAAACCATGGTAACTGCACACACACAACACCAAACAAATAAGCAAATATACCCATGTGAAAAGATAGTGAAGTGGCAAAAAAGCTTCCAAATGTGCAAAAAGCTAGGAAATGTCAGAATTAATTTGCTAATACAACTTTGTGCTCCATGACACACTTGCTTAATATTGCAGGCTACTTATGTGATCATATACTACCCTTTTCTCAGGATTTCTGACTTGTGTGCAGAATAGGCCTATCTAAAAGAAATGAGGAAATCGAGGAGATTATTCCCTATAAGTGCCTTACCTTGTTATCTGTAGTCTTTTAAATGTGCATAGTGAAACAGATGGGTGGTTGCAAGGAGAGAAATTATAGTTTCTTTGTTCATATCCTGAATATCAGCCTGTAAAGATAGATTTTCTTCCTCTTTTTGCTATAAAAATCCTATACAATGTCAGATGGGGAATTTCCTATCATTCTTTTCACAGCTGTCAAGGAATTTCCTGCCATTGTTTCCCACATGCCACTTATGGTGTCTAAGATGGGAGCTCTTTCAGTTGTTATTCAATTTCTTGTACCTGTGCTATGAACATAAGTGATGGTGTGCAGTACTGGGTGCATCAGGGGAAAAAAGCCAGTGCCCAGTTGTGAAGTTTAAAGTCAGAGAACTTTTGATCTTAATAAATTTGTGCCCCTGTTGCCGGTGTGCAGAACAGAGGGAATGCTTCTACCTTGGTTGCAGGTTGTGGATGTTAATTCCTGTTCAGGCACTGTCCTGAGAAGTGCTATAGAAAAGCCAAGGGAAAATTAATCATTCTGTTTCAGGAGCAAAGTTTGAGTCATAAGTCACAGATCACATACTGTGAAGATACACCACAGTAATGAACAACTGATCAGCCAGTCCCCACATTGACCAAAACATGGATCCTGCAGAAATATTGAAGTCCACTGTCAATGAGAAATGTAGCAGAGAAATTAAGAAACAGGAAGCTGAATGAAGCTATGTATAGCCATATTTTTGCCACGTAACTATATTTCATAACATTTTTGGTTGTTTTCCTTGCAACCCTTGTCCTTATAAATTTTTACAGATGATAGAGGAATCCATGCTGCATTGCCTAAAGGCCTGACTTCCTCAGGTCTTCTTTCAAGCTGTAACTGAAGTCCAGAATAACTTGAATTTTTCCATTTCTAGACATACAAATTGGATGCAGTGACAAAATACACACTAGAAAAAATACACATTATGGATTAGCAGTGCCTAGTCCTGGGTACTCCAGAGGAATCATTGAAGGCCTGCTGCTGTGTTATTTCAGCTAACACTAGAAAAGTATTTCATGGAAAAGTTCATTTTAGTATTCAAAGATGTTTTTGCAGGCTTACATCACCACAAATCCACCTCTGAAATTATGTGATGAACAAAACCAATTTTTGGAATTGCATGTGTAGCAGTTTAAGACTTTGTATGAACCGTTCACACAAGTACTTTTCCACATGGCTTTGTATATCTCTGAGAACCCTACAATTTGTCTGAGAGAAAAATTAACATCATTCACCACAGTCAGGAGCATTCAGGTCTTAACTAGTTTTCTTCCATAGTGAGAAATTTCAAACAGGCAAATTTCGGACAGAAACAATCAGAATTCATTTCCTATGCAATACAGTTGCTTCCATACCTGCTAGCTCTGCTCTAGGATCTTTCAACTGTGACAGCTTATCAGCAGGAGTACACACCAGCCCAGGCTTATTAAACACTGTGGGATATTTCAGCTATGCTCAGCCTGTAGCATCCTTACTCTTACAGACCAACCTTTTACTCTGCAAGTGGTGCTGCTGAGTTTGGTCAGCATCCTCAGATTCTGTCAGGTATTTCTGCTTTGGGTCAACAAGGGTACCATAGGATGGCTGTATCCTGAAAAAGGCCAGAATCTTCATCAATTCTTCCTATTATCTATACTCCATGTTTTGTTAACCTTGGCCATTATAACTAAAAAAAAAAAAAGTGAGCAGTGTGTCTCTGCAGCAAATTATGCTTTTAAACTGTTCTAAGCTTGGCAATTGTGAATGTTTTTATGGCATATTGCTAGAAGAAGGAAGAAAGGGCCAGAGGTATAACAAACTAATGCAGTAGTATTTTTTGACATAGGTCTATGCTCAATGGAGATTCACAGCTTTGGTGAAGGTTGGCTTTTGGAAGATTGATAATTAGAAAAAATAAATTGATTCAGAATTGTTTCACATATGGTTTGAATTTCTATTAATTGGCATTGGAAGAAGGGAAGTGCTGACAAGTGAGCATTTCCTGATCAAGTGTAGAGCCTGCCTATAACAAAGGTCTCTGATCCTACTATTACACATGTAGACAGGCAGGAGGAGGAATAACATCTTTGGTATCCTGGTACAGATACTGCTGTACCAAGGAAGTTATGACAGAGAATTTTCCTGAGCTGCTCTTGGCTTTTCTTGTCAGAAACAAAGCAATCTGAAAAGGATTGCTGTCACGAAATATCAAATAAAGTCTCCTGTGGAAATACGTACAAAAACTTTAATGTGAGGAATAAGCAGTGCATATGTGTATGGTGGGAATGATGGAGGATAGATCTCATGGTGAGATTTTTGTCAAGGAAATTTGCTTTTAACAAAAGAGTTTATTCAAAGATCTTCATCATCAGAGTGGTGTGATCTTGGCCTTGGTTCTTCAGTGAGATGCTTAGAAAGTTGGAAGTACCAAGTGATGAATAGGAAAAGAACATCAGTGTTTAGGAATATCCCAGCTTTTGGGACCTATTGTATGGGAATTAGGTATCAAAAATAATAGTTTGACAACTACTCTGTTGCTTAGTGGCTTATCTTCCTAAGTAATGAAACCCACAGCTAACCCTTTTGAGTACACCCGTCTCATGACATATGCTCAGTGCTGCTGCTTTCATCCATGCTGTTTTTTGTTTTGATCTCTTCTTCATCATTCCCCTTTTCTGCAGTTTTACATTCCCCTAAAGAGCTGCTTTGCTGAACTTAGAGGCATACTGAACTTTTGAGCTTCTATCTATTGCTGGTTATCCGATTTCCTAGGAGGAAAATTACTGTTTAAAATACTTCTTTTGTTCCTTTTGGTGCCTTAGCCCAGATAAAGCAATCATTAGTAGTCGTGTGAATCTCTTTGGAAATTTCCTGTTAATGTATTGGGAAATACATATTAAATACATTACATCCACATGTGTAATATAAATTTAATCTCCAAGTCACTAACTCCCAATCTACCTCCCACATCCCTTAGGGTGGGAAGCCTTGTAAGCTAATTAGTGATAGCACATAATCCTCAACGTTGAAGGACATTGTTCATATTATTACTTGTGCTATGCTGAGTAAGGGAGGATGCTACTGGATGATAAAATGCACAAAAGGAAACACTTGGGAACAGAAATAATCTTCAGTAATGTTCAGAAATTTTACTACATGGCTATCCTGCAGTCCTGTTACATATCCTGTTACATATATTGGTGTCCCTGCCCATGGCAGGGGGGTTGGAACTAGATGATCTTTGAGGTCCTTTCCAACCCTAACCATTCTATGATTCTATGATTCTGTATCTCTGGTCAACCTATTGCTGAATGGATTTGAGAAATAACTACAAGACAAACTTTAAAATCTATAGATAGATATCCAAGAACTCTACCTCCATGGCACTCAGTGGTGTTACCACCTGTCCCTGAGCCTAAGTGCTACAGTACATTGGAAAATACCAACTCCTGCCTCAGTAAATCTAGGTAATGAAAGATCAATTGAACATTTCCTGAAAATACACTCCTGAAAACACCTGACAGTTACACAGATATTAGTCATTTGTATTTCTTCCTCAAAACGTAAAAGCAAGGATTAAAGAAGTAACTTTCGTTTTCTCAAGTATATTGGCCTTTCAATTCTGTCATGCTTCTTTTTCCACTGGGATTCCATTTTGCCTTTTTGTTTCCTTATATCTTCCTGGTATGGCTTTTGGTTACCTTTTGTTTTCCCATTTGTTCCTTGGGCATTATGGTCTTGGAGAATAACCATTGTTTCAGATATGAGTGCAAAAGGATTAAAAACAAGGGCACTTACTAATAGGTTTTTCCTCTGCACTACCATAAAATTCTTCCGTGCGATTTTTCCACTGTCTTTAAAAAGGTTATTCACAATATGTGCCTGCTTTTCCAAACTGAGACAAGAATGGTTACTGCATTTTAACAACAACTACAATTCCACCTTTCTTATACCCACTAAAAGATTTCTTGTTTTGATGGGATCCAAAATAATTTAGTAAAAGGTGACTGAGCAGCAGCCTAGTTAAGAATTTCTTTGTTTAGCCATGAAATACAAGTACTGCAGGAAAAGTCAGAACTTGTCACCACTTCTGTAACCTCACATTTTGCCTTAAAGAAACACCTCTAGCAGTGGAGAGGGAAGCTCAGTTTTGAGTCACTCCCAGACAAAAAGGCTCCAAAACAATGTCCAGCACAAGGAATTACCTTAAATAATCTCTTTGATCAGCGTGTTAATGGTGCCTCTTTTAATCTATGAACACTGGGAGCTAGAAATGAACAAATGACTCAAGTAGAACAAAGATTTGGATGCATTTCCAGCTCCCTCAGATGTCTGGCTTCTGTTCTTTATATCTTTTTGTTTGGTTAATCTCTGTATCTAGCAGTATTGTCCTCCCTCCTTATTCTCCCCCAGATCCATGTGGTTGCCCCGTTGTGTACTTTTGCATTCTACTGGGGCTTTAGCATGTTTGGAATCTGGCTGCTGAAAGATTTTTCTTAGAATACAGTGGAGTAATAAAATACAGTATGAGAATGGGTGAGGGGAAAGAGGGATCCACAGCAGACACATATGTTCTAAAATGCAGAAATTAGAAATAAGAATGCTACGGTTTTGGAATAATTTATGATACTGAGACTGTTTCTCCTGCTGGGTCTCTTAGAGACACCTTGAAATAACAAAAAGTGTGGGATGCAGAATAACAAAGGCCAGACAAAATGTTCAGTAGTGAGGTGAAAAACTAGGCTTGGAGATTAGCTTTGTCTTTGAAATCTCTTTCTTACAGAAATGACCAATAGCATAGGCTCAGTGGCCCTTACTCTCACTGAAAGTGTTAGAGCAGGGAAACAAAGTAACTTTCCAGGCACACCCATGTCAATACAAATTAGCCACTAATTACTACAATGCACCAAAAGTTGTGGGGAAGTTCAGTTAACTCATGCCCTTTGTGTCTATAGTAATGATGTTTCAATTACCTGAGTGTGTGTGTCTGAGAGTGGCATGGACACCTATGTGATATCTCTACACACTTGTGTTTATATACAGAGAGCATACGCTTATTCCAGTACTTGTCAGTAATTCATTTATGAGCTGGCCATTATACCTGCTCCTGTGTCAGTATTCCACTGATATTGCAGGAGAGGCCTACGAGGTGTTGTTTTGTCTCTATCCAAGCCAAAAACCTGGATATGTGAAATGCACTGTGACTCTTCTGGTGCTACAAGAAATGCTGTCCTTGATATTTTGTGTTATGTTCAATAGGAAGGCTCCAAAGTCCTGAGTCACAGGCAGTTTCAAGTGGCGTAATTTCACGTTCTGTTGGGGCAGGATCTTTGGGTTGCTATTGAATGAGTCAGTGAAGAAAGTCACAGAGTGCCTCCTCATCCTATTCACCCAGTGCAAAAGCTGGTTACAGGCAGAAAGGTGGATGCGTGTTTAATGGATAAAAGAAGTGATGACGGAAGTGCTCTAGTTTGCTTTCCCAAACTTCCAACCCTGCTCCCAGCACAAGCCTGTGATTAAACACAGCCATATTTACCAAGTCCCCAGCCCCTGAAGCTGATCTACACATACAAGGGGTTGGAGTGTTTTCCTAGGCCCTGTATTACACCAGGTTGCTGCATGTAGTTCAATGTGTCGTGTTTAAAGGCTTCAGCTACAAAGAACTTTTGAAAGAGGATTTCTCAATACGAGGCTCTGCAAGAAGATGAGCAGCCCACCTGAAAATGGTTAGACTCTGCAGATGTTGGGTATGACCCAACATGCTAGCCTGGTCAGGAGCTAAGGAAGTACACTTGACTTGGGCTTGAAATATCACTGGAGGGACAATTTCAGTACCGTGGGGCAATGCTTACTTTTTTTCTCTGAGAACTAAGATGTATTTTGATACTCTTACTACATTTTGGAAGAGAAAAGGCTGGTATTGTTATTGAGAAACACACACGATTAATATCTTTCAGCAATAGAACCAATAGATTTCATAGGATGGGGAAGAAGGTCAAAGTCTCTGCTGTGCGTAAGACAAGCTTCTGATAAAATTAGTGGATTTCTATGGGTCTAAAATCTACCTGGACTTGGTTGCAAAATCTGACACAAAGTCTGTATTGCTGAACAGCAATCTCTATTGAAATGAAAAAACACCTTATTAAATGGAAACTAATGGGCATATGTACAGATGTTTCATTGTCCTTAACTGCTATAGTACCTATGAAACTCTTACTCCCATTTTATAGTAAATATGGAAGCAAAATAATTTTATATATAAAATACCAACTGTAACATGTTCCTTGAGTGCAGTGACTATGTGAGCAAAATTAAAGGTGTTTACATTATTATGGAATGTCTCTGTTTAGTAGTAAAATTAAGCTTGAGCTAAGGCCCTGGTGGGTAGATTGAAATCTGTTTTGGGATATTTTCATGGACAGGTTTTTCCTCATGCAGTTCAAATCCCTAAGAAATTATTCTTTTTTTACCATATTATCATTTGTATTTGAGTCGCTAAAATGCAGTTTCAGGTGATGTCTCTATTTGTTTTGTTGCTGCTTAAAATTAGGAGATGGAAAAAAAATCTCCATATGCAGGTCCCTTAATATTTTTCTATAGTTTTTAATTAAAAATATATTCAAATTATTAATTTCATATGAATGATCATACAGTGAAAGAGAGCTGGGAGTTTCTGCACCTCTTCATTGTGGTGGGTTGGCCTTGGCTGGAGGCCAGGTGCCCACCAAAGCTACTCTATCACTCCCCTTCTCAGCTGGGCAGGGGAGAGAAAATATGCGGAAAGGCTCATGGGTCAATATAAGGACAGGGAGGGATCACTTACCAGTTATGGTCAGGTTGTATTTAGCATAATTATAAATGAGGTGATGTTTTTCCTAGGATTTAGTAAAGTTTCTGGAATATCCCATCATCCCTTTTAAAATGTGGATTACTTGATATTTTTCCAACAATGAATTTCATGGATTCTAAGCAGTAAATAGAGCATGAATTATCTATTGTAAGACTGTGAATTAAAACTTCTGTGATTTTCAGTGCCTATGCATAGTGGAAGTGGAAGACACCCAAATCATTCTTATATCAAGGATTACAATGAGAGTAGAAGCTGGTAATGCTGATGAACTACTTACGCTCTCCTGACTACATACATATTCCAGTTTCTCTTCAGATGAATGCCATTATAATAAACCCTTTTGTTTACAACCTCTCTTCTAATCCAGGAAGTATTTGAATGTATTCAGCATATAGTAAAGAGGGACATATTCATCCGTCACTGAAGTGCAGTCACCTCTGAGGTGAAATTTGGCAGCAGTTCTTACATTAAAGTATTGCTGATAGTCTTGATTAAAAAAAAAAAAAAAAAAAAAAAAAAGACGACAGCCTCACCATAAACCAAGAAGAACTACCTTTTCCTGTTCTCTTCTTTCTATGACTTCTTGTACTGGAACCAAAGTAGTTCTCTGTCCCTTATCAAAGTTTATTTTTGAAAGGAAACACTGAGTTAATGGTGAACATGTCATTCTGAACTTCAGCCAAGGATCTCAGTCTGTCATTAAATTTGTGCTACTGAGGAACAGAAAAGGGGGAGAAAAGATGCCAGACACTCCAGAGCTTAATATGTTCCTCACGGCTGGAGGGGATGTGACGGTCCTCTCATCATTTGACAACAAATTTAAAAATATTTGTCTGGACCCAAAAGTCACCACCACACAGATTTCTCATTATGCTGCAAGATTTAGGCCACTGAAGCTATTATTTTATTAAGGTGTCTTAGAGAGAAACACTCCTTTGTAAACAGTCTTTCTCTTTGGAAAAGACCTTTGTCTATTCCTTTTTATTTTTTTGTGTGTGTGTGTGCATTGATGACGGAACAGGCTTTAAATCTGGTCAGAGATAATGCCAGGTGATAAATTCTTTTACTCCTGACCTCATAAATCAATTGGCAGAACTGTACACTGCTTGGTCTAACAGTGTGCCATTTTTAATTTGTTACTACTGCAGTGCAAACTAATTTTAGCACTTTAATGCTTGCTCTCTGCTGCAGTTTGCAAAGCAACTCCAGATTAAAAGCAGTACAATAAGTGGCTGTATTTATTTGCCTCATACCAACAACTGACAACAAGAAAATCACAACTGATGCCAGTGTTAGTGTTGCTACATCTAAGTACTAACAAAAGACCCAGTTACACTTTTAAAATGACTTGTATCATTTCATAAAATGCTATTAATTGCCAGTTTGACTGTCAAAAGGTCCTTGCTGATATTTAGGGAAGAGAGGCAGAGAAATCTCGTGTTTTTGTAGACGTCAATTTGCCCAGATCAAAGAAATCTGATTTTCAACTGGCATGGTCATAGTTCAGGTTTCCAGAAGTCTATAGGATTCCATCCTGTTGAAGAATTTGAGAAAGAAATCCTCAGTGGTCTATATGCAGAGTTCTTCCCTCATTTTTCCATTAGTATTTGGAAGGGACCAATGACAGTGTCCAAGAGAGAAAGAATATTTCTTTTTTGTATATAAGGAGATCAAAAGATACCTCTTTGTTCAGCTTGCCACATTACCTTCACCTCCTGAAAGCATCTTCTTAAGCCTTTGCATTTTGACATCTATCCACCCAGGTCCTGGACCTGTTGTACTGGTGATTGCATGGCTGGAAGGGATAGACTTAAGGATGGACTGTGGGTATGTCCGGAGTTCCAGTGTGGGAGGATGGCCAAAGAAACAGTGATTACATGGAGAGTGAGTCATCCATTGCAAGAAGGGATTAGACTGCAAATCAGATGAAAAGCCAAAATCAAAGAAAACAAAAAAGAAGAGACATTAATATTTCACTTCTGCCATATTTATTCCTTCTATTTTTAAGAAAAAATATGCTGTAATATTTATTCTTCAAATGAAGTGCTTGTAAAAATGCAAGGGGAAACTGCATCTTAATGCAAGAAAATTAGCAGGAGGGAGGGAGAAATTAAGAAGTCAGAGCAAGAGAGGAATGATAAGCATTGAGAAACAATGGAGGGTCAACATTATGGAGCTACAAAAGAGTGCAGTTCAGCAGTCTGCACGTCCTTAAGAAAGGGATGTTCTTGTGGAGAAGCTGGCAAATTTATATGAATAAACAGATAAACAATTCCATTCAGATGAGCAGGGAAGGAACACAGAGAGTGATGGCCTTGAACTGAACTAAAGAGTCAATTTTGAGGAGGGCAATTTGAGGCAAATCCCCAAATGAATATTCTTGTCTCACAGAGATGGGTCAAGAAGCTCCCTGTATTAAAAACAAAAACAAAAAAAAAAAAAAAAAAAAACCACAAAAAACCCCAAACCAACAAAAAAAAACCACACACAAAAAAACCCCTACATGCACAAACTTATGTATGCAATTACATAGGTACTGTCATCTTTGAAATTGATATTAGCTCTCCTGTACTTACAAGTTGTGCATATTTTCCTATGGATTAATACTAAAGTGAATTATCTGTGAAGCACAACCTGTTATGTTAAAATGCTGGAGCAATGTCCTGGTTCTGGCTTTGGGGATATCTCTGGGCTTACAAAAATATCAAGATTGTGATATCCCCTGTGTGTGCACAGCTTATTGTGACTTTGATTGTATGAGAGTGAAAACATAGTGTCTTCATTAAGGGTCTGAGTGTTTAGCATTTGTAGGTGTTATATGATGAGCTCTAAGACGTAGAGTGGTTGGGTTAAACAGAGCCTGTGGCTCCCTGCTGGGGCTGCAGGTGCGACTCAAGGGCTTTTAACAAAGAGGCCAGAGCCTGCCTTGTAATGACTGCAGGGTGAATCCACACAACCTCTAGGATTCTTGCTACTGCCTGCACTTTATTGTGTATCTTTGTATATAACGTCTATATATTTATGTATTATTATTATTAAATACTTGTCTATATTGTGTTTAGGTATTAATATATAATTGGTATCTCTATATTCTATGTAGATTATCTATATATGTGGTTATATGTAAGCTGCCTCTCTTTTTCTATATATCCTATGTGTACAAATAGATACATTTATACGTAGTATCTGGGTATGGTCCTGGGCACAACCTGCATTAGGAGACCCTGCTGGAGCAGGGCAATTGGAGCACATGACCTTCACAGGTCTGTTCTGATTTCAGCCTATGATTCTGTGACTAAGGGAAACTTTTGGTTTTCACTCAGTAATAGAGCAATGCCCTAAAGGAAGGATATGAATGTCAGCTAAAATGAAAACTCACAGTATTTTTATATGCTTTTTAGAAAGAGGTGGTTTTCTTATTGCTTTGGTCCACCTCGCTATTCATTTTTCCAGTTTTGGACATCCCACTTCTCTGCCATTTGATATATCTTTTCACATCAGTGATCCTCTGCTCTTCTAAACTATTAGATGTGTGTTGAAAAAGAGAAGCAAGAACTGAAAAGTTTGCTGTAGCATCAAGGTCAGAGGATCTCCTTTCTCTCCACATCCCTTTTTGTAGGCTTCATAAGTGTTTCACTGTGCTATGGCTTGTTTGTGAGAACGGAGAAACTACAGCTAAAACACTGTCAACAGTATTCAGGAAAAGTAGAATTGAGACTAGGTCATCTCTGGTCCTGTGACATAATTGCTCCATCATCTTCTTTCCTCATTTATCCTTATTCCACAGGAATGATGAAGAATGGGCATCCAATAGTTTGTCTTCTGCAGATTCTGCAAAAACTTTCTCTGTACTCTCACTGCCTTAATACAGAAGGAAACACCTGTATTTTGCTACATTTCCTTCCTTTTAGAATAAGTTAAACTTTTGTTGTTGACTTACATGCAAGCAGTTTCTGGCTTTTAGAGTAGAGGTTTGAGTTTGAAACGGTATGGTCTGGCTCTACTAGGTGACCTCACAAGCTCTTGAGTTATAGATTTTAATAGAAAAGTCTTTCCAGGAAAGAAATTATGAACAAATTGAGGTGAAGTATAACAATAGTGTTATGTTAAGTATATGCTTGGGTGTTTTTAAAAAGTATTTCATAGAGGAAGTATCAGGATGGTGAAAAAAATGACTGAGATAGTGGGTGGATTGATGGCCATGAAGCCATTATAAACTCCAAAACTGTACTAGTGAGGCCTAGATACATTTACTACTGGGTGATACAGGTGAAGTCAAAGAGGTACTCCTATACTTATGGACCAAACTAGGGGCATGTCATATAAACCTCCTTGTTCTTTACCCTGATGGATGTCTAATCAGTCATATTGGTGAGAGAAATGATCTGTCCTTAGCCTCTCTGGCAAGAGAGACAGGAGCTCCCTGTAGTGCAAGTGCTAATATTTTATTCCGATATGAACTTGTTTTTGCAAGAAATAGATAGGGCCCGCTGGGATGTTTTAGAGTATCAAAGTGTGTTCTGTTTTGTCAATTTAATTGTGCATTCTCTGTTATTTTTAGTCTTCAACTTGAACTGAAAATCCAAAAGGTGTTGACACAGGGGAGAAAACAATGATGAGCAATTAAGGGTCATTAACATAGAGTGACTTTGTCTTTGTGGTACCAGTTTTATCCTTAAAGTTGTTGCTGAAGTTTGGGAAACACTTTTGCTTTTCACCTTGGATTTCAGAAAGGTGGGAAACTGATGGGTTTCCTTGGAAATTTTGCTCTTGGAAATGTTTTCCATATGACAAAGAGGGTTGTATTGGATAGGGGAGAGGAAACTTGGGAAGGACAAGATCTGTTCCAGATTACTTGCTCTACAGCTGGCACAAAAAAGAAGGACTGAGGAAAACAATGAACATGATGAAGGAAGTGGTGAGGAAGTGGGACCCCTTAGAGCACAAACATGCCCCATACAGAAGGGAGGAAATTGCTCATCCAATGCATTTTGTGTTTTGCCTTACAAGTGCTTTAGCTCTGAAACACACTTAAGGAATGCTTATTAGAAATTATATTTCTTACTGGAAATTATACATTTGTGTCCCGAGACTGTGGATAGAGTGTATTCTACACCAAAGATTCTAAAAGCATATGGAACTGCTTTATTAATCCTAATACAGTTACCTGTACAGTTCGCAAATGAGAGATCACGGCTTATACCAGGACAAAATCACTCTTATTTTTATGTAGGAATCTTTTTAATGGCAGCAATTTACCATCAATGACAAGCAGGAACAAATTTGGAGATAATCTCCTGAAATAGGCTCTTGCAGATGACACAGCTTCATATATGAGAGCCATTACAATGTGTAAGAACATCCTCAAAATATTCTGTAAAGTACCTTAGAATATCACCATACATTGTAAGGTCTACTGCACACTTTCACAATGCTCTTATAAAAGCATTTATCTGCTCTAATCTCCTTACTCCCTCATGCAAACCAGCTAACTGTTTGCAGATGAGTGCCTAGGGTTTTATCTCATTATCTCTTATAGCTAACTTAAAAACCCCCAAACAGCAGCAGCAAAACACTACCTTTGTTGTTGAGTAGCCATAGCTAACTACAAGGTCCTTGTGTTGCATCAACATTTCTAATTATCAGCCTGTGTTTTCCACAGGTAAGTCCCTAGAAGAGGTCAGTGTCAGTTCTGATTCAACTGCTCTTACTGCAATCGTAAAATCTAGATCCAGGTTTTGGCCAAATAAGATAA
This sequence comes from Eurypyga helias, assembly GCF_000690775.1. Taxonomy (NCBI): domain Eukaryota; kingdom Metazoa; phylum Chordata; class Aves; order Eurypygiformes; family Eurypygidae; genus Eurypyga; species Eurypyga helias. The sequence continues at coordinate 94,010 of NW_010236439.1, forward strand.
GTGTGGAGTTATGTGAGGAAGAACATGACCTTGTTCCTCTCAAATGCCCCACTGTGTAGATAGCCATTTTCTAAAATGGAGTCAATTGTTTACATTACTGTGTATCTTGTGAATGTGTCCCCATCAGCTTGAACAACAATTTTTTTTTTTTTTTGAGGATATTGACTCATTGAAGCAAAAACTTTGGAAGGAAATTTTTAAAAGAAAAACAAAAACCTCAAATTTACAAAATCTTCTCTGGTCCTGAAAATCCTTTCAGTGCTTTGGTTTTATTTTTATGTAGTTTAAGTAAATACCCAGAGCTTTTCTGCTTTGTAAGGGAAAAAACCCCACCATTTTGTATTCCAGCTAAATCTACCATCATGTTTATGGAGAGGGAGCAGTAGAGTTCCTCCTTATGTTATAGAACAATAACTGGGAATCCGTTTCATTTCTGGCTTACTGTGAACTCCATGATGAGAAGAGGAAGTGTAGCCTCTTGGGCCAAGTTGCCTTACTGTTGATTTTTCAGCACAGTATGATTTAAAGTGAAGTTGCAAGGTAGAGGCTGCAAATGTCTGTAGGTCAGATGGTGGTTTGTAGCTTCACTGTCAGCATAAGGAAATTGGACTGGGCCCTTGTGCTTCTTCAGGTTCAGAAGGTGTAAAGTTCAGCTAATACGCACCCTCACAATATGCTAGTATGCTCGGTGTATTGAGGATGCTTTGGTGGTACATTTGCCAAGAGAATAAAGCACACCTGCATCAGTAAAGAATTAAACCCTATGCAAACACCTTGTTTTGAAAACTGGGGAACTGGTTATAGATACAGTGAAAGAGAGGCAGCAAAACACAATCTAAGAAGTATATGGTATTTTCATCTGGAGTAACGCTAGGAACAATATGGTTAGTCAATGCAAGCTTGAAATCAAAGGACAAAAATAAGCCCTGATTGGGCTAAGAGTGAATCAATTTTAAAATAGGAAGGGGAGGGGGGGAGATTTAAAATTAGTTAGAAGAGGGCTCAAAATAGCAAGTAAGATAAAATGTTTGCATTTGATTTGAAGTCCCAGATCCTGCCAAATCACAGAAAGAAACAACCAGGAAGGAAGTTTAGGGCATGTTCCTTTAAAGCAAGAGTAGCAAAGTTTACTAATGGCAGAAATAGAAGCGGCAGCTGTGAACATATTCTAAAGAGTGTTAGATAAGCACTTCAGGGGAAAAACACTACAGGGTACAAATGCTAGACTTAATTGGCTACATGCCTGCCTTCCATCCTGAAATGTCACTATGCAACCAATGTCAGCTTCTCCACTCATCTTCTCTCCAGGGGATAATAAGCCCAGCTTTTATACATGTCAAAATTACATTCCTTACCATTACTGTTCAGAATAAATCTGCACATGCAATTTTGTTTTTCTTTCCCTTTTGTTTTTGTTTGGAAGGCTGAAGTTACGCCTATGCCCTGTGCAACCCTTCTGGTCCTCCGGGCTAATGTTGCTCTGTGATTCTTTTTTTTTTATTTTTTTTTTTTTTTAAAACAGATCAGACATATAAAATAAGGGACTGTTTTCAGGTAATATAACATGCATCCTGGGCTCTGTTACTTGTCTCCATCTCAAAAGAATAAGGCCAAGGGCATGCAGTTATCTTGGGTCCACAGCAAACATTTTATTTGCAGCATATGACTAACGTAATGACTGTTATTGAGGTACCACAAGAGGAAAAAAAAACCCCAAAGATGGGTGTAGCATTACTCCTCAGCTCTGTAAGAAAAAGCCATCAGCTTACTTGTAGTCAATATTTTTATTTTAAAAACTTTATTGATAGCCATAAAAGATAATGATGTTGAAGTTAAATCTTACTGGGATTTTTTTGAGGCGCTGGAAGTCAGATGCATGGGTATTCACCTTATGAATGATGGTAAATTAGAGCAGCAGTTTACAAGAGAGCGCAAACTCACTCACATAATGACAAGTTTCCAGCGAGAATTCACTTAAGTAGGTGTGCAAGTTATTTCTTAAGAAGGGTGTGGCCAGCTAAGCAAGAAGTTTGAGTAGTTTTCCCATTGGACTGGTACTGCTTTTGTAAGCAAGGAATGATTTCTCAGGGTGACTATATGTGCTGCAATTGCTTAGAAGAGCAGCTAAGCTCATGATGTGTCATGGTGTCTGTGAAATCATGCTTCTCATGGACAAGGTTCATTTTAGAAGAATAATTCTTTTTGGTATTACTACTTCCTTCCTTTTCTCATAGTCTTGCTTAAAATATTTGTATTATTAGTTTATGGACCATCGAATTCTCATTGCCATAAAAAAATGTTGCCAGCAACACTTTTTAAGAATTTTAGCACTTGGTCTTCAGACCTCTTATTCAATCTGCAACTGTTGTGGTGGCAGCTCTAGAGGCTCTGTAGTCTCCTTGCACAAAGCCCAGAATATTTCTGAGGGATCTTCTTAGGTACTTCTGAAGAAGTACATGGGCCTTCTCAGATCCAATTGCCAGACTGGGGATGTGGAGGGTAACAGTTTTATCAGAGTTAATAACATCTTTACAAGATCTTGTTTGCCTTATGTCCTAAATACTAATAACATACATTTGAAAAGCCCTCATGCATCTATTATTATGCAACCTATACATTGAATTCCATTGTAATGATCAGATGCTTACTTTCATCTTCAAAGAGCTAGGTAAATACCAAGCTTTTTAAATACTGGCTATGGTTGGGCCATAGTAGGCATGACTAGGCACGATTAGGTTGGCGGTGTGCTGAGTACATGATGGTGAGGCTTGTGGGAGCCTGTGATGCCCTGTGGGGGTTCCTGCACCCACCTAATGCCAGGGTTGCAGGAGGGAGAGTGGGCACAGTGGTTAAAGTCTCTTCTCTGAAGAAGCATGGAGGATTTGAGAGCACAGAGCTTCTTTTGTTCTAATCATCAGATCTTCTTCCTGGAGAGCCAAGCCACCCCTTTTCATCCCAGATGCAACAGCACAGCCTTTGCAGCAGCTGAGCTCAGGTTGGCAACCAACCCCTTTGAGCACCAGGACTGAATGATCCTCCTGAGCCTTCCCCAGGTCTACCTCTCCCCCTGCCTACCTGAAGCTCACAGTGATGAACCTTACCACTGGAGTTGGGAGGGTACCTAAGCATCCCAGATGGAGTGGAGGAGGGAGATACATGAGAGAAAGCCCTTCTCTGTCCCTCCCTCAAGCCTATGCTTTTGACTTGCCATTAACCTTTGGAGACTAATGTATGACCAATGGATTTTCCCAATCTAAGGATGATTGTTGCCCTTATTCTTCTGGAATAAAAGTTTTCCTTTTAAGCGTCTCAGAAATTCTGGGTAATTCAAGTCAAACAGAGTATTTACCATGGCATGATAATTCAGAGCTAGGCTAAAGATGTGTGGCTGCAATAGTCATAGCAGTGCAACTGCAGTGATTGCTATGGCAATGACAAAATGAGAATCTGGATTCAAGGTTGTATTTTTAATCCTCTTGGACCCTTGTCTACACAGTAGTTATTTAAACATAATTCTCATTACTTATTCGTGTCCTTAATCTATTATTACATTAATTATACAATTTTTATAGTTTATATAAAAAAAAGTCCTCTGTTAAGACATCTTGGTACATACTATTTAATTTACATGCATATTTCTGTATTCACAGCCTTCCATGGCTCTAACTGATCAAAACCAATAAAAAATTTATAAACTAAAAATACTCCCTTGGCCTTAACTTATACTACTTTTAATTCAATTTTAATTATTAATATTATAGTTGCTCTTTTCATTTTTGTATTTTAGAGTGTGTGGAGGCCAAGCTCTTGCCCTTAGTTTTCTGCCTTGGATCTAAATGTTTAGTATTTTCAGCCCCTCCTTTATCCTTATTTTACCATTTTTCCTTGTGCTTGACTAGGAAATACCTTGCTGACATTTCTTACAGGTGTTGGTGTGTTGTTACTGTCTGTGATTAAGACATAGTGTCAGGAGCTTGAAAAATAGAATTCAGGAATGAGCCAGACAAAATCACAATGCCTGAGGGAGGTATTTTCTGTTACAAATTATCAAGGGTGCTCTCCTTATTTTTGAGCTACAATTTTACAGGGTCTGCAGGACAGAGATGAGCCAGTTTTGGATTTATTTTTTTTTTTAATCAGTCAATTGTTGCCTTACCTATTCACTTGGTTTATGAGCAGTGCATACCTTTTAGGATGTGGTCATCATCACCTGTTGCACCTTACTGCTGAGTGATCAAGGCTCACATGCTAGTAATCCTTCTTTGAAGGAAAATGCCATCCAGTGAGTACTGAGGGTTTTTTTCAATGGCTGAGAAGTCTCTTGGTTTTTGACTCCTTGACATTTTGAAATGAGCAGCCTTGCATATGGAAGGAGGGGAAAAGAATATAAGACAGAACAACAGATAACTCTGGAAGATATCATACATGGATTTGTATTTTTTGTAGTAGCACAAGTTCTATTTTTAACTCTAAAATCCTCGTATTCATTGCATATCCAAAAAACTGAGTTTCATCCAATGCTTTGTGAGAATGTTTAATGTATGCCCTTAGTGCATCATGTTTTCTGGCCCTAGTTGTGGGGAGGTGTAGGTACACATATGTGTACACACTGTGCATTTACAGAGCTTCTGGTTATTCCTTTCTGTCAAATTATGGACAGATACAGCAAGTTGCCTAAGGGAGAGAAACAGAATAAGAATGAAAGAACATAGGGCACAAAAAAAAATACATAAAGGCTTTTTTTTTTAAGCTTGAAGTGTTCACTAATTTAAACTTTGAAGTGCAGGCCAAAGAAATGCATTGTTTCTTTTGTATTGAGGGCAACAGCTCGTGCTTCAGTGAGGTAGGTGTGGACCAGAAAGGCTGGTCCTCATGCATCTTACGCATTTTTCTGTCTCTTTTCTGGAGGAAATGTGATGAGGACAGTTCCTTGTGGTCTTTATCTGAAGTACTACTTGCTCTCCAGAAAACTTGGATCTCTGTAAGTGGATCCTGTTAAACCTAGTGGGGTCCTCTGTTTTTCTGCCTTTCTTCTTAGTAGTTTTTCAGCATGAAAAAAGTCTTCCTTCTTTGATTAGAAGTTGGTTATTACAAAAAGAACTATAAAAACGGAGATTTTACTTAAAACATTGGGAGGGAATCTGATTAGTCTGACTCCCCTTCTTGGTCACTGTTTGTAGTGGTACTTTTCATTAAAAACAGTATCCTGCAGCAGCAAATATTCTGACAGCAACTGAGTTTTACTATGCCCCTTTGGCGATGGGAATTATACCTTGATGTGTCTCTTGTAGTAGAGGAATAAGCCACATGCACATAAATATGGAGAAGAAAGAATAAAGTAAAAGGTACTAATGTACTACAAATGAGGAAAAATAATTAGTATTAGACATTGTGTGTTTTTCTACAGTACATTTTTCTGAAATTTCTGACATCAAGGGTCTTTGTTAGCAGCTCAATAGCCTGGGCAATATCTAGCCTTAGAAATTTTTCACGGTCTGTGTATTATAACCCATATTTTCCCCTTGTGAAGGGGAGAGGGTAGTGCAGTGAAACTCATCTTCTTGCTACCTTTAAATGGCATCCTGTGTTAGTTTTAAGAAGAGCAAGTAAATAGCAGTAAGTAATAAACACAATAAAAATAGGCAATGATGACTTTGGGTTCTCTAATCTTTCCTTCCTTATTGATGGGCACCATAGTGAGTCCAGAGAAGGATGGGTTACAAAATACTCAGATATTATTTTTCTTTTTTTGTGCTATATTCTATTCATATTGTCTATTCCTATTTGGGTTACTGTTTAACTAGAGGAAGCAGAGGAGACATAAGAATCACCCTCCATCCTATACATGAAACATCTCTGAAAGAAAGCTGGAATGTCATTAGTACTCTAGAAAATTTGCTTGCTTTTTGCCATTAGTAATCATGATCATATATATTTGCCGTAATAAAGCTGTATTTTACAATTTTACTACTTTCTTCTCCTGTATAGTTTCTACACCAACCTCTGTTCTCTATGTAGAGAAAAAAAAAAATCTTCTCTGATTGCTGCCCATCACCTTCTCTTTAGAGGCATCATGATACTTTGCTGAGACCTCTTGTGGTTTTGTACTTCAGTGAGTACAATGATTACCTGAAATAACAATTTTCCTAAAGGGAGGGAAAGTGATAGGAAAAATCAGATTCCCCAACCCCCACCCCCAAATGAATGCAAATACAACCTCTTAGTTTTCATACCACTTGCTATTTTCTCCCTGGTCTGGAAAGGAATCTTTCCATTGATTTCAGGTGGTTTGGATGTGAGCTGATGGATTCATGCCCCTGAGGATTCACTGGAGCCAGTCCCTGATGTCAGCATTACTGACAGCAATGTCATGCATGTCCTTATTTCTGCTTAGAACTTCAACGCCTTTTATTAACAGTGTGACAAATGTTGATTGTCTGTGTGTGGTAAATGGTGTAATATGCAATTACTAGCTCAGCCAACAGATTGGTATGAAATTCTTAATTTTTATAAGTTTAAGATTGAGATATTGATGTAGTAAAAAAAAAAAAAAAGAAAAAGAGAGAGAGAGAAAAGCTTTCTGCATGTCAACAGCTACCCAATGTATTTTATATATCACAGCCATCTTGCCCAAGGCAGTGTAGGAGGCACTGACCCATTACCAATGAGATCATGTATACAGCATTCAAACATTCATGATGAAAAATGTCTTTACTTCCTTCATCCTGCCTTATTTGTTATTTTTTCCTTTAAAATGACCAAAAATGGTTAAAAAAATGCCAAAAAAAAAAAAACCAAACAAAACAAACAACCTCTTTATTTTATAACTTTTGCTTTAATTTTAATTCGTTACTCGGTCCTCTGTGGGAAGTATCTCATATTATATACTTTATTACCAGCCCTTTATGTTAATCCAGGGCTCAGAGGTGCAAATATCCCAAAGGGCGAGTGAATTGGAACTGCTTTTCTGAGAGCAGATCAGGAGAGGTTTCTTGCAGGAGGCAAAGCATCACCTGGAGGTTGCAGCCAGAGTTTGTTTCCTTCCCACAAGCCAGGCTGTGCTGGTGGCTGCTACTCAGTGATAAGCTCGACTCCTCCCTGCCTTGTTCAGCTTTATGTGTACTGCCAGGGTAATTAACATTTAATTAATGAAAGTATCCTTAATTGTCCACTCTGCAGCTCAATCCTACCACCATTAAAATGTTTGATGGAGACAAGGCTGTATCCCAGAACTTGATTCTGCAAAGTCATGAGCATCCTTATTTGCTGCATCGTAACTCAGCTCCTCTCATAGCAGACCCCAGAAAATAAGTCCACTGGAGAGCGTTCATAGCTTTGAAAGAGTTATTTGATCTTTGTTTTTACTAGACCACAAACGCTAAAATTATATAGCCTCTGCCCATTTGGGCAGCTAATAAAACTAGGCAGCAGGAGCCCAAGGTGGGAATGGCATAAGACTCACATTGAAGCTTCTACATCAACTTGAACCCCGAATCTTTTAACATTTGCATGTTCTCTGTGTCATTTCTTTCTGTCAACTTAAGACTTTCAAAGGCTGTGAATCTACATGGAAAAATGAAGGACAAAACCGAAACTTTTCTGTAATGTATTTGAAGCAGTAGTTTAATGTACATCCAATTGTTGCATACGAGCCTTGAAGAAAATGTAGCAATTAAGAATTAGTTTTGCTGTGTTCTCCCAAACACTGCACTACTTGGCCTTTCATTTAGGCAGCTAGGAATTCAAAATAACTTATACCGTTTACAGTGGTTCATTTCTTTCATCATCTTTCATACTGTACTTGAGGTCTTTCTCCTCGAACAACAGCCCTACTTCTTTTGAACAGGTCAGTTCATCAAATAAGGTGCAAGGCACTGAGCAAAGGGGATCTGAAACCGGACATGGGGGTAATGGTTGTCAGTATCCAGTCCTGATTTTCTGTCAGCCGAAACACTGAATAGGTAAAATGTTTATCCTGAAAAAAGCATACATATATACATACAGTGTAATCATGTTATCCTAGTTGTTTAAATATAGCACTCACAAGTCCTGGCCTTTTTGGATTTCAGCTTCATCCCAGCCTGCAGAGAGATGGCTTTCACCACTTGTGTGGGCCACCCACTGGGACTGAAAGTGTGCAGAACTGCATCTTTTCTGATGCTTTACCAGGGTCATTGGTCACTGGGAGGCAGCAAGCTCAGTGCTGGTGAATGTGGCTGCTGCCCCTGCTTTTCATCATCAGCCATCTACCACCGTCTGTTTCTCCCCTACTCAGACCCCGTGTCTAGCAGTGTCTGGACAAAGTCAGGCCCTGGCCAGACAGCCCTGCAGTTTATGGCACATGAGCACAGGCTGCCACTGATTTTTGTTCCTGTTGAAAAGGTTGGTCTGTGGTGCCTGGCTGCTGCTTGGTAGTGGAGATAGACCCTTCCCACCACTCTGCTTGTTCATCTTCTGCATGAGCCTCCACACACCTGGATGTGAGGTTTGATTTCAAGACCACCCAATAAAGTAGTGGTTTTCCTTGAAAAGGAGATGTCTGCTAACAACCTGAAAAATCCAATCAAAACCAGAAGCGGTCTGCTAAGGGGTATAAGTAAATCCCCCAAACACCATGAATTGGCCGGCCTTTACTGTAGCTATTTATTGTTGGTTTTATAAGAACCTCTTGAAAATTCAGTCTCATCTGTTTTTTGGTTATATGGGTACTTCTTGTGTATAAAATTGGGGGTGTCCCTTTGGAATTCTGGGGTATACATTTTTAATTTTCCAATCAATGTGGACTACAGTTTTTGTAAAGAAATTTTTTTCCATCAGTGTTTTGTGCAATCAAATTAGTGATGCTGGCTTCATCCAGTGGCGCTTTTACAAAATGCTCGCTGCTTGTGCAGGTAGAATATTTTCACAGAGAAACCAGCACAGTGTTTGGAGCACTGCAGTGTGTTCAGTGGCACTTCTAAAGGAGGGTTGCATACCTGGTTGCTCTGAGACACCCAAGGTACTGCTTCATCAATGCTGAGTCAGACGCTTGGGTAATGGCATGTCCACCACCATCTGACCACTGATAGCGAATGAAGGTAGCACTCCTGCTCCCTCCTTCCTCACGCAGCAGACTTCACTCGCCATCTCTTTAGCCAGTTGCTTTGCTGGCATTGACACAGCAGTGCTCCTGAGTGCTTGATGAATCTGAATTGTAGCACTGAGAGTACAGAATGCTTCTGGTGCCTGTGTCTGAGCAGTGGGATGTTTCATATGTTCCTTGGGCTGACAGATGGTGTCTTCTCCTCATACCTGCATCCCATTGCATGGGCTGGGAGGTGGGACTTGGAGTTCACATCATGGTTCTGACTGAACCATAAAACAGATTGTGCTGTAAGAAAATAGAATATAGTCCTGAAGAAATGGATTGAAGTTTCACCAGAGCTCTTGTTAAGTGGCTCATGAATCAAACACAACAGAGGTTACTGGCCATCCTTGTGCTGTGGTTAAAGACTGTCTTTTGATTCCACAAGTAAGCTGCATATCAGGCTGGACAGGTGGGGATGGTGAGGGGACAGAAATGACCTTATCTGAATTCTTTATTTAACACCTGAAGCTTGATGTGTCACTTATCGAAGAGAGATGGAGATGGCAAGATCTTTATTAGGGTCTGCAATCATAGCAAACAAGTGCTTAAAGCTATGCACACTGAGAAATCTTATTTTCAGAGTGGACTAGACTGAAAACAAAGTAGTCAAACAGCTTTGGAACTACTTGCTGTTGCAGGTATAAAAATGGTCACTGGTAATGTAGCATTGGAGCCTGACAAGAACAGACCTGGCATCTTGTTATTGCCACTCTATTACCCATTGGGTTAGTGTTTTCATTACAGGTTCAACTTTATGCCTCCAATAGACAAGCCAAACCATTTAGCAACTTAAACAAGAATGGAGACTTGTAATGAGCTTGAATATATGATAAAAAATATAGAGAATTGAGGTGGTTGTATCTTTTTTTTTTTTAATGACTAATGACAAATTATTTCTAGTCTGCTTTTCTCTAACCTCTTCTTTTACACTCATGAAAGTCAGAGGTTGTTGGAGAGGTACAGATATATTAAGTAAGCAGTTTGTGGAAATGTAAACCTTGCTCTTTTGATGTTTCTTCAAAAGTTTTGGTCTGCATAAATAGACTCCAAAGAGAAGCTACAAATGTTGACAGGACAGGGATAATCAACCCTGCAGTCATCTGATTCCTAGTTAAGCATGTTACCCATTGGACTATTGACTTCCTGTGGAGTCACAGAAGGCCACTACAATTTAGGGATCAAACATGAAGCTGAGCTTTTTTTCCATTTTTCTTACCACTTTCTCAGGAAACTTTATTTTTATGCTTAAAATTCCTCAGTCTCTCTGTTTAAACCTACAGAAGTCTCAATTAAAAAAAAAAAAAAAGTGCTTCACCAAAAGAAAGTGTTCAGAATCATGTATTGTTTGAGGGAGGAAGTATTAACTGCTTGGTATTATAACCTAAAAGTGAGTTAAGTCTTCCTTACAGAAAGCTGTGTTTGAAGTAGGTGTGGGTTTAAAGCAAAAGAAAAGTTAATTCTTCTACTTTTTCCTTGAAGTTGGGGGAAAAAGTCAACTCTTAAATTTAGTCACATAATACCAACCAGCAAAAATTATTTCCTAGATGAAACTAAACATATAAATAAAGTTTGTGTCTCAGATTTTTTCTGTATTATCTGATATCATTTTTTCTCGGAGTCAGTTTAGAAAGGGGTTCTGAATTTTGAGTTTCTCATGTCCTCTTTTGTTCCTTATGAAGGAAATAGTTAAAAAAAAAAAAGTCCTGACCAAATAGGAAAGTTAATATTTTCATGAATTCCTCACAAGTTTGAGAAATGTAATAACTGCTCTGCTACAGAACACAACTGATGCAAGATCTTTCTGAAGACAGTGCTTAAGGAGGTAACCAGTGGAAAATGAGATAAGAACCGGTGTCATTGTATGGAGATTGTGCATTTCTGTGGCTGGGGAAAAGGTTTATGGGCTGGCTATTTAATTCTTCACTTTTATTTGCTGATGAAGCAAATATGGCAATGTTTCTACCTTATTTTAAAACTAGGACTCTGTTGTATGGATTCAACACTGTACCAGAGATTTACATTTGACCATTACTGAGCTGCCATGTGTGATTTCTTTCTTTTAGATTTCATCTTTCTCTTCTGTTCTTTCTTTCATCTCTGTAAGAAACTATTGATGTCTTGCTTCTCAACCCCTACATCTCTAAATCTTTGGTTTTTTTCTTCTATGTTCCTACAGTTACAGATATTAAGTGTGAAACAATGAAAATAAAACAGCTGTAGAAATGCATCTGAAAGTGTCTTCTTCCAATGTTGTGTTGGTATCTGATGTGAATGTCCTTTCACTTTCTACCCCACACAGTGCTGTGGTAGGACTCATATTTATATTTCATTTTCTTCTGACTTATTTTTTTTTTTATCCCTAAATAGCAAGTGGCTATAGTTAATTGCATACATTTTTTGGAGTTTGGAAGTAGAGAGGTTTTCTAGAAGCAAAGTCATGTGTTGATATTTTCAATATCCTTTGTTTTTCTCATTTGCAAAATATTGTTTTCATGGTGTGGCTTCATGGTTACCTGAATGGAGGGAAGGGGAAGGGAGACTTTTTTGATTCATCTGAGCTACTTCTGACTCCTATTTTTAACAGTTTTTGGAGCTGATTTTTGGTGGGGTTGACATTACTGCTTTGATATGTACTGCTTGACTTTGTGTGTGTGTGTGTGAGGAATGGTTGTATTTTCTTGAGTTTCTTTGCAGTTATTTACTATGTGTCTCCCTTACAGTCAGTTATATACCATATCACTTCTTTAAAAGTCAGTGATGTTGCAAGTGTTGGAATTGTTACCACATTAATGGTAACTCACTGGAATGAAGAACAAGATCTGGAATATCCTTTACTTTCCTACTATTATATCCATGCAGCTTTGAAGACACTAGTGTTGAAGACACTGCACTTTTAAGTCTTGAGAGCTGGAGCAAAGACATCTTCCCCATTCCTTAAGGAGTAATCCAATTAACAGAAAATGGGACAATAAATAAAAGCAGTGGAAGAAGGATATGACCTCCTCTAAAGCACTGAGGCAGATTGTCCAGTGATCTGTGCAGTGTTCCTTGGAGAGCATTTAACACAGAGTTTAATCTTGTAATAGGTTAGTTTACATGTAATTTTGTGTTAAAAATTTAAAAAATGATTAGTAGATCTCACAAAACAGGGAGCTTTGACTGCAATAACAGAAATACTAAATTATGGGGTTTTTTTCTGATTTTTTTTGTGTATTTTGGTGTGTTACAGTTAACTTAAAGCAATGTAACTGACTGAAGTCATTAGGTCTATGATGATTTGCTTGGTGTGATTCACTGCCAACTGCTTTCCACACCACAGCTTCAGCACCATTATTCAAGCACAGATGGTGCTGTGTGTGATTGGAGGAGAAATTGCTTACCTTTTTCTAATCACTGTATCAATTCACAGATTTATCTGAGAGGTAGGGGAGGGAACAACCATCTTCCAACCTTGTTCTGTGAAAGGCAGCTGCAGTCCTAAGGCCTCTGCAGTCCCATCAGATGCTGCGAGTCTCGATGACCTTGTCAATTTAGCATGGCTGTCCTCATCAGATGAACCTGGTGGGTTGGATCCTTGTTGCATCTACCTTTCAGAATGGAAACAGAGCTTGAAACTACTGGCTTGTGATGAATTAGCATGGACTAATGTTACATTCTGGATTACAATCATTGTTGTGGGTTAGAATTTCCTGGGATGAAGGCAGCTAGATGTTGATACTTTTCTCACTTTCTCTCTTGGTGCTAGTATAAGTAGTACAGTGGGGGGAAAAATAAGGCTGGCTCTTCTCACACCTATACTCCTTGCAGCATTACAGGGCATACCAAGGATGCCTTGGGCAGTTCCAGTGGAGAGTAAGCAAGCTCTTCACAGAAATTAGTCTGAATTGTTATGAGAACCTGTTGTGTCCTTTAGGAAGCACAGTAAATATTTTATGAAGTATAGTGTAGTAGTTGTTTTGGTGGCCAGCTGGGCAGGCTGGAAGATACTTGCTGGTATTCACTAAAATGGAAACTAAAAAAAAACTTTGTTCAGAGGTTTCAGAATTGTGGAGTATCCTCCGACTCTGCCTTGGAAAACATTCAGCCCAAGACTCAGTGACTAAGATAGAAAAGACTATTAAAATAAACAGCCCATCTGAGCTATTACTATAATGTCATAAACTAGTAAACAGGCTGAATTTTCAGTCTTAGCATCTGATTCATTAAATATGACTATTACTGCATACACAGGAAGAACGCATATACTTTCTGAAGGTCCTAATTGTCCTGTGTCGGAAGGCCAGGCCAAAAATTAATCTGTAGTATGGTCCTAGAAGCTGAAAGGCACATTTCTATGCTGGAAAACCAGATTTCTAGTGTGCAAGGTGAAGGAGAACTGGATATTGACAAGCAGCTATGTTTTGTGGCTGCATGAAGACGTAAGGTAGGAAAGCAAACCTGAAATTATGTTGCTGTTCCCTGAAACAAATGTAGTTTAGGTTAGTTATCCTTTTAGAGACACGAATTTATGTCTGTCTACTTTTTGCTTAACATACATCTCTTCTGAAATAGAACTTCTTTATGCTTTTGCCATTAACTTGTGAACAGTGTAATTATCCAGTTATGTATGTTCAAGCCTGTAGCTTCATTAGAATAATACCTTGTTTTAAAAGCATGAAGAATCCACCCTGTACAGTTACCAATAGAAATTCAAAATGATAAGTCTGCTGAAGGAATATACTCAAGCTTATGGAACAAAATTGGTGTGCAAGTTCAAAATGGGCATTTTTCCCCTAAAGTTCTGATCTCCTAGCTGAATTCAAAGTATCAGTCTAATCTGGAGAGAAGTATCATTTTATTTATATCCTTTTGATAAACCACCAAACTAACCATTGAAAATCAGATGGCTTGTGCCTTTAACAGCCTTCTGAGACTTTCCCTAAAAATAGTTTACAAAGCAACAGAGTCAAATTGTTGGGGAATTGCACTTAAATGCATTAGAGAGTCTATTCCTGTGGCACTTAAGCCAGCCAAAGTAATAAATATAAAATAGTAATTTTTCTCCATGAGCTGTGCTTGCTGCTCCCACATGATTTCATTCCAACCCTGGAGTAATATAACACTGCCTGCTCAAACAATCTCCTGGATTCATGGAATAAGGCAGTATGTGGCTGCTGCTTTGTTAAGTGTGCTCAGAAAAGTCGACAATTACAATTCCAGTACTGGAAT
>NW_010236440.1:0-36229 GCF_000690775.1 Eurypyga helias
TCCTCTCCTCTCCTCTCCTCCTTTTTGAATCACATATACTCTTATGAAAGATCCCACACTGAAACTACTCCAGACATTTACATATTTACACCACACCTTTAAAAACATATTTTGACCTAGCTTGTATATTCACTTCTACCTCTTTGAAATGCTTCTAGTGACATAGTTTCTTCATTTTTGCAAATTATATATCACTATATATATATATAATGTATTACAGTTACAAGAAAGTAGTAGTAGTAACAGCAGTATTAATAGTAGTAATAGAAATAGTAATAACATTAATATGTTGATTATATTCTTGGGTTTTCCAATGTACATTGAAAAACATTGGGATTTTTAAAGAACCTTATGTCCATTTTGACTAATGACAATCTTCCTAAAATAATTCTGTTTGACTGAAGTATTAACTGTTGCAGAGAAAAAATCAAATATATTTCTGTTAATGTTCAATTTATACTGACCACGGGTAAGGAGTAAAAGAAAATGCCAAATGGAAGATTTTCATTAATGACTGTAAAGCTGACTTCCATACGGATTTATTTTCATCATTATGTCATATATCTATCTCTTTCTCACTCTCCACTTTTCTTCTGTTCCTACTGTTTTTTCAACACCAGGAGAGGTGCTTGTATTCTCTATGTACACTATTATTTGCTTCTCTTTATTTTTCAAGCAGCCAGATTGTACTTGGCACTGATGAAGCCACACCCTGAATCCTGTGTTCAGTTTTGGGCCTCTCACTACAAGAAAGACATTGAGGTGCTGGAGCTTCTCCAGAGAAGATCAACAAAGACAGTGAAGGGTCTAGAAAACAAGTCATAAGAGGACAGCTAAGGAAACTGGGGTCGTTTAGACTACAGAATAGCAGTCTCAGAGGAGGCCTTGTCACTTTCTTCAACTACCTATAAATGATAGAACAAGAGGAAAAGGCCTCAAGTTTTGCCAGGGAAGGTTTATGTTAGATACTAGGATATATTTCTTTACTGAAAGGGTTATCAAGATCTGGAACAGGCTCCCCAGGCAGGTGGTTGAGTCACCTTGAAGGTAAAAGACATGCAGATGTGTAGCGCCATAGTTTAGCTGTGGACTTTACAGTGCTAGGTTAACTGTTGGACTTGATTATTTTTAAAAGTATTTTCCAACCTCAATGATACTATCATTCTGTGATTTCCTCTTTCAACTGTAGTTCTTCATCAGTTTTTTGTTTGTGGTTTTTTTTTTTTTTAAATATCTAATTCCTACAGTTTTTCAATGCACAGATATTCACCTAATGGTTGAAATTAGAAGGGGCCTCTGGAGGTCATCTGGTCCACCCTTCATGCTCAAAAAAATGCTCCCTAGACCTGGCTGACCAAGACCATGTCCAGTCAGGTTTTGAAGATCTCCAAATCTCTCTGGAGAATTCAAATCTCTTTGGACAACCTGTTGCAGTCTTTGACCACCCGCAGAGTAAAAAAAAAAAAAAAAAAGTATTCATATTTAAATGAAATTTCCTGTATTTCAGCTTGTTCTCATTGTCTCTTGTCCTGTCACAGGGCACAAGTGAGAACAGTTTGGGTCTGTCTTCTTCATTCCTCCCCATCAGGAGTTTATACACACATATAATATCCTGAAAATTCTCCTATGTGAAAACCCCCAGCTCTTTCAGCACCTATGTCAGATACTCCAGTCCCCTAATCATCATAGCCCTTCACTACATTTCCTCCAGTATGGTCAAATATCTCTTCTGTTGGGAAATGTGGACCTAGACCAAGAACCCTTTACCTATATATTTCTACTAGCTTTCTGTTATTAGTTTTTCTATTTCTACCATGAGTAGATTCATTGAGAACTTGTTTGGTGGTGCTGAGTAATTCACAAATCCAGGGCTTAATATACTCTCTGATGTACCTGTGCTGTTATGTGGCTTTGTTTTATCCAAATCAAATGTTTATGCACATTTAGTTATGGTAGATTGCATTATTGTTGACAGGCTTGTCTTCTTTTTTCCCTGTCATGTTACACAGATCGAAATGATCCATTTATACTGAAATAGGGGTCTGATTCCTGTCAGTATGGGAAAAAGATAAGGCAAAGGGAAATCTTCCTCTATGCTCATATAAACTTGCAAAATCTGATCTATGAGACTCCAAAGACTGTTTCTTCTGCTTTGGAGGACCATGTTAACAAGGGGAATAAAAATGGGTTAATGTTTTTCTTGCTTGCAATAGAACCTGTTTTCTTTAAGAAGAAATGATTGAAAATTCTGTAACAGCTGAAAGATCAAGGTTGTTTCACCAAGTTTTAAATTTGTAAGGAACCGTCTCATCTGAAGAATTTTTTAAGGCTTTTTCACAATTATATGCACGTAGGGTATAGGTTCTGTTTTCCCTTATCTAAAATGCTCACGTGAGAATTAATAAGCATAATGTCATCTGCTGGGCATAAAAGAAGAACACAATCTGCAAATGAGTGGATAATCCTGTGCCTCCACTCCCCCAGTTGTATAACTGCTAAAGGGCTCTTTTTTAAGCAAAAAATTAGTCTGTGACATCTGTGGGAACCAATGTACTGTCTCACTGGAGGAAAACTCTGCAGTCATAATAAGAATGTGCTCCTTTTTGTGGTTATTTGATCTATGAAGTCTGAGAGGGTTATATATTCTGTTAATTTATTTTATTAACTACTAAAGACTAAACGTGCTATTATGTTGTGATATTTACTAGAAAATGAGTGAGTTAAAAAACAGATGAGAAACCTTAATATATGAAATCCTTATGTGGAGTTGTTTTTTTCTCTTTTCATCTTCATTTAGTTGCTATAGAACACCAACTCATACTAAAGGAGAAAAAATTAAATGAAACAAAATACAAAGAGAAGAACTCAGTCATCAGAGAGATTTAAATCCTAGAAATCACAGTCAGCATTTAAACAGAGATTGTTTTTTTAGGAGAAGCTACTGCTCACAGCATACTACTCATTTAAATGGGTTCTTACAGGAAGCACTAGAGTCCGTGCCTTTAATAATAGTGCACACAGTGCTCAGAATTTCTGGTCCCTGAAATGCAACTCCATATACTATTGCCATGATAGAAGGGACTCAAACATGATTTGTCTTACAGCTAATAGCATTGTCCCTAGCAGTTTCTGGGCACGATCTGGGAGGTTGAATTTTCCATGGATTATTTAACATACGCTGTTCTCATTCAGTAACATTATGCCGTATGCAAAAAGAGTGTTCCAGGACAGATGCAGGCCTCTCTGTTTAGCCAGCTTCAATGCTCATAAACGCTGTTGGGCATACTTAATTTACTAGTATAGACATAGCCAAATATTTTCCACCACAGTTTTCCAGTAAAATATCAACAAAGCTTATTAAGGTATCTCTGAGTGAAAATAATTATGGTTTATTTTAGGAAAGGTTTAACATTTGCGGCAGCCAAATAGTTGCAAGTGGTATGGATTTAGCCAGTCTTCCTATTACTGTTTAAAGGAGATTAGTTCAAATAGATTTTTGCCTGACATATAAACAAACAGCAATGTGTACTACCTTTGACTTCAGAAGAAATGGTCAGCAGAATTACTGTCAACTCTGACTATCAAGGAAGTTGTATTAACAGTCTTCAGCTATTTGTGGAATAAACCCTGACAGTTGTTTGTGTAGTGGGTTTTTCCCTCCTTGAAGCTGTAATACTGTTCATTCGATTAGACTGTCATGACACAAACCAGGTCTTAAAAAGATCTTAATATGTTTTTAAAATATCAAGTAGTCTTGTGTTACCTGCCTGTCTTAAAGCATTGGTTCAAAGAACTTTTCATCTATGTGATCTAGGATTTTGCTCTTGTCTGTCTGAAACCCTGTAATTGAAGTACATTGCTGCTTGATTTACAATCCTGCCATTAGCTCAAAATGTATGTACATACATATTACATTCTCTTTTTCTTTCTGTTTTTGGAACAAATCCATTCAGACTGAAGTTTTCAATGTTTACTTTTAAAATAAATAATTTAACAAATGGACATTTTTCAGAGGAAATATAATAACTTTTTAGAACCTACTCTAACAATATCAAGCAGATTAAGAAATGAGAAGCAAAGAATAAAAAGTTTGCTGGCTAGGTCCACAAAATGTGATAATGCAAACCATACTGTGGCCTGTATTCACCATTTACTTCAGGTCTTGAATACTCCTCAGAATTCAGATAATTTAAAGTCATAGTCAAAACAGCAAGATATATATCTCCAAAAGTGATGCAGAT
The DNA here is from genome assembly GCF_000690775.1 of Eurypyga helias. NCBI lineage: Eukaryota > Metazoa > Chordata > Aves > Eurypygiformes > Eurypygidae > Eurypyga > Eurypyga helias. The sequence continues at coordinate 4,242 of NW_010236440.1, forward strand.
GGTCACTTTTGGATGCAAAAAAAAATACAATATGAGCTATTTCCAAAGGATTGAGAAGTGTGAAATAGATTAAAGATTACAATGATGCATACTGCAAAAAACTTATGATTGTAACTTCCCAAGATGAGATGAAGACAGAACTCATAAAGACTTGTGCAACAGTTGAGAAAAAGTGCGGAAGATACATGTGATACAAATTGGTAAACAGTCCATAAAGCAAGAAGGAAAATAAGATATTGTGGAAAAATATATATTTTTTGTGATAGGCATTTCTAGTTAATACTGTGCAAAGGCAAAATTTTCTCGATTTCTGTGGAAACAAAATTGTTGTTTTCATTGTTGATTAATAACTGCCATAGGAAGGGTATGATTCAAAACATCTGGTAAAGCGAAATTGAAACAGTAGAAGTACCTGATACAACTACGTGATGTCAGATAGTACAACAAATTGTCTAGAAACATTTCACAGAATATGCACAAAACAATCAAAGCACAAAGCGGTTGAGTTTTATTTATAGAAGGGGTACAATTAAAAAGAAATTATGCAACAGCATTGGTTTAACTCTATGCTATAAAAATCTTTAGATATATGATTTAAATCTGTTTAAATCTACATAAGAATATATCACTATAAATATTTAATTAAATAATTTTAGCCTGTATTTTTAAATATACAAATTATATGTGTGATTGTTTGTTTGGTTTATTTTTTTTTCTCTTAATAGCCAAGCTGACTTCTTTCAATACAATTACTTGAGTGAGATAAATTGACAAAATTGAGAGTGTGGTGAAAATGGGAACCATATTTTTATAAATATCTATAAAGCATTTTTAAAACAGGGAAGAACTGGTGAAAAAATATAGCAAATACTGATTTTGTTACTGCATAGAGGAAAACAAAGATTTTTCTTTTATTTCAAAGTAGATATTGTGCCTATCTTAGCCAGATAGTTTATAAATTCATCATTTTCAAATTGGTTTCCATCACCATTGGTTTATGGCCTTCAAGAGATATTTGGAAATACATATACACAAAAGAACATGTTTATGGGTATGTGTATCGATATGTAAGTGTGAATCAAGAAAAGCCAAAGCGTAGACACAAATTTCTGATGTAGTTAATCACTTCAAAGCAGATGTGTAATCTTTATAGATTGAGAAATTTTTTAATAGCACACAAGAGTACAGGCAGACAGAAAACATGCATAGAGGGAAACATGAAGAATAATTGTTAGGAAAAAGCCAAATGGAAAAGGGAAAAATGTAAAAACAACAAAGGAAATTAAAAAGAAAGACTGAAATAAAACATTCAAAATGTCACATTATTCGTACTTTGAAATGAAAATACTGAAAAATTCCAGTCTTAGACATATTTGGGGGAAAGAAGAAAGCGAAGGAAACATAAGTGCAAGAAATCTGACTTTCGTCACATTTTGCAAATTTAGTTCTTGATAAGAGGTAGGAAAGTCTTTCATCCCACTTTATTATACATTTTCCCTTCTTAAGTCGTGGATGTTTCAGTCATTAGTTTCTCATTTTGAATGGATTTTCTCTCTTCCTTTATTATTCTTTTACCTTTCTTCATATCACCCAGCCAATATTGCCATCTCCATATTTATTTTTAATAAATAAAATGAAATAAGCCTTTCTATAGGCCAGGCTGGATGTGGCTTTGAGCAACCTGGTCTAGTGCAAGGTGTCCCTGCCCATGACAGGGGGGTTGGAACTAGATGGTCTTTAAGGTCCCTTCCAACCCTACCCATTCTATGATTCTATGATTTTTGTTATCAAGGCTTAGATGTTTATAATCATATGCTAACACTGAAGCATCAGTGATGTCAAGACCAATATTGAAACCTGTGACATGATCAGAAAGTGGGTAGGAAAGTAATGCAGAGTTATCAGAAAGAGAACACTAAATTAAGGAACTTTTACAGTCTTGGCTAAATATTTCATATTTCAAAATATTTTTAGTAAGCCACCAAAATGATACTTACTGTGCTTTTAAAATAACTTCTATCCTTTTTGGTACTTTTCAGATAGTATTTTATTTTACTAGGCATTCACTTCTACTTTTATGAAAGAGGACATGACCTGATCCCAGACCTTTAGCAGGAAACAATGAAGAGATATACCTTTTTTTTCCTTCACTTTTAATAAACAACAATCGACCTAATTAACTTTGTTATCACTTTGGACATAGTTCTGCACATTTGCGGAAGGGATGTAGCGATTCCAGTCACATGTAATATTATGATTACAATAGTTATGATTATAATAGCCTAGATTATTTTAGTTTAAAAAAAATTAATTTTCAGTACTTCCTACTAATAATTGGAATACATTTTTAACAAAGCTAAGAAATTGTTCAAGAAAGTTTTAAGATTAAGACACATTCAGCTGATTGCATACATTGAAGAACGTAAGATAGCCTCTGAATATTTTCTTGGCTCTTTTTATTAGGTACTCTTATATGGATAAACATAAAGAATTTTAAATGAAGTTTTTTGAGGTAACTTTTAGCATGGATCTTCAAGAATGTGGATAATCTGGGAATGGCAATTAATGAACAATGAAGAAAATACAGTATCTAGAAACAATCATCAGCTTCCTGGAGGAAAACAGAAACCACTAAGTCTTAAGTACTCAAAGAGCTTTTAACACTAGTAGCTTTAAAAACAGGGCGCAAGTAGGCACAGTGAGGTTTACATTCCTGCCACAATGATGTTGATATCTATATCTGAGCTATTTACCCACAGTTTTCCTTTATCTCAAATGGAGTTTGGAACTTTACACAAAATAAACCTAGTCCCAGTGTTAACATATAAAATAAGTCAGAGAAATCACAATGAATGTTCCCATTTGTCTCCATTTCCTGTGGAGGAAACCTAGAAGTAATTAATTCAGATGCATATACCAAAGCTGTGATAGACACATCCCTTTGAGAGACACTATAATTTTGTATTGATCACAAGTTTTCACAGAAGTCTTTGTCTGGGTTTAAACTTACATTGATGCAATGAATTATACATTTGATAAATAACATATGTAGTACTCTGACCAGGTCAGTCAAAAAGTGATGTTATGGAAGTCTCGTCTAAAAGATTCCACTTAGAAAATATTTCTTGACAGGCATTTATAGAGAACAACTTATTGAATTCTGTGCAATAATAGATTTCATTAAAAAAATAAAGGCAAAAAAAAAGGTTGGTATGTTTCATATTTTCAGATTAAGACCATAAAAATCATAATACTCCACACCATTAAAGTGCAGATTGAACACATTTAGCAAGTAGTTTTATTTGCTGTGCACTGGGAAGCCCTTTGTGAGGCTGCTTTGGGAAGTTTGGGCGTTTATTCTGGGGGGAGTTTGTTTGTTTTGAATCCAAGAGCAATATATAAAAAAAATAGTACTACTCACTGCTGATGGAGTAAAGTAGAGGGGAAACAGTGAAATAGATACCTACTATAATAACACAGCAATGATACTTTAAAGATAAGTGATCAAAAATTATTATATTTAATTTTAATTAACAAATTGCCATGTAATATAAGTTATGTCAAACATAATTCTAGTTCATTCATTAAAAATTAGACATTGGTCTACAATATGAACATTTTAATCCATTTGCAGGGTCTACCCTTAATTTTGAGATGATTTAAAGTAGTTTTCTTGACTACTGTAACACATAAATACTGAATCAATCAGTGTGTCTCTGGAGAGACCTAATTGCAGCCTTTCAATATATAGGGGTTTGATAAGAAAGATGGAAAGATTTTTACCAGCGGCTGTAGTGACAGGACAAGGGGTAATGATTTTAAACCAAAAGAGGGTAGGTTTAAGTTTAGATAGGACATAGGGAAGAATTTTTTTACAGTAAATTTGGCAAGACACTGGAACTTGTGGCCCAGACTTGCAGATGTCACATCGTTGGAAGTGTTCAAAGTAAGGTTGTATGGGGCATTGGATAGCCTGATCCAGTGGAAGGCTCCCATGGCAGGGGAGTTGAACTAGATGATCTTTAATGGTCCCTTCCAGCCCATACCATTTTATCATTCTATGATACTATGAAAATCTGTCCCAAAATTTAGCTACTGTGGAGTCTCTGTAAAGGCACTGAGAACCTTTTCCAGTAGACTTAAAATAACTTAAGTGGGTGGCTACTGCCCAAATGCTTACAGATTTACCAGAAAATCATTAGAATTTAACAGGAAAACATTATTAAAATGTCACTTTTTTTTTTTCTTGTAATGTATTTCATTCTATGAGTACAATTTCAGCTTTGAAATGTAGAAAGCTGCTCTTCCTTTATGTTAACATTTTACTCTGGACAGAGTAAAACTGGTAATTCAGGAAACAAGACATCAGTTACCCAAAGGACATCAGCTGCAGATGGTTTGTCTTTGGCAACCATATGGTGTACGCATTTTGGCAAAAAGGTATGTGACATTATATTTGCCAGCTACTGTGCAGTAGCCAGATATTTTTGAAGCAGATCTATAAATAATACATTTCTCTGCCTCTTTCTCTCTGTCTCTTCCTTTTTCTCTCTCTGTATTTTAAACCTAGTAATATCCTCCATGAAAAAAATGTGTGCTGCAAAATTACAGAAGACTGAGCTCATATAAATTTAGAAGAAAAAAATAATCTTCAGGGTTGTGGTTTTTTTTTTTTTTTTCCAGAACCCATTTTACAGAACTTGAACAGAAATGTCTCAAATCTGATAACATATAATTTCAAGTAAGCAAATAAGAAATATTCAGTAAGGTCAAATCAGAATATTTTGCTTTGCAACCTATCTCTTACTGTAACAGGCTGCATAAATATAATTGGATCTAGAAACCTTTCTTAAGATGCATGTTGCAGTCCTGTCATGACTCCATACCAGGACATGACTTGGATGCTGTCACTCTTTTTAACACTTCCTCCATGAGAAAGAAAATCACCTGTGATTGTAGTACTTGACAATAGGTGTTCTGAGAGATGGCAAAGTATTAGAAACCAAGCATAGGAAACACTACTCCCTGACAGAGTGTTGCAGTGTAATATTTCTATTTTTTAAGGTGACTAGAGATCATAATCTAGAAAACTCTACAGCAGCACTATGTTTGCACTTAAAATTGCTTGAGATAGTTAAGCATAGGAAGTGATACCATTTGCGTTTTCATTTGTCTTTTAGTTGCATGGAATAATCCACCTACCTGTCCAGCATCAGCTGTGAAAGAATTCTTTAGTGAGAAAGGGTGAAAGTGTGTTTGTTAGACCAAATGTAAACTTTTGCACTATATATCTGATGTAACCAGCCAAATTTGTCTTTGATACTGACGTTGACTCTTTAAGGCACAATACCTTTTCTAAAGCAGATAGCTAAAATAAGACACTTAATTCATGCCCTAAAATCGTTTTTTCCCTATATTGACACAACGATGTTATGGTTTAGAAGTAAACCACACTGTTGACATATTAAGTGACTTGAACCCCACTGAGGGTGATCTAATTGCTATTTCCTAATCAGTTGCATTGAAATATCTGTTTTTAACATAATTTAGTACCCAAGCACCTTTGGGCAACCACATTTCATGTTTTCTCAGAGCTTGTAAAAGTAGAAGATACATTACACACTAAGGAGGGTAAAAGTTAGAAAGCAAACACCTATAGTTACAAAAAAGAGAGTGAGTGTGAGAAACAATATTTTGTGTAAAGAGCTTTCTTGAAGGAAAAAATGTTAAATTGGATTTTAAAATGTTAATAGGGTTATTTTCCAGATGTGTTTCTGGACCAATTTAATACACAAAACAGAAATAGTATTTTATAGTAGAAATATTGCTAGTAGGAACTGACAAAGTCCGATTTTCGATGGCTTATTGTCATGTGGTTGGATTCATTGGTATGTGGTGCAAACCCACTTAAAAACTTGTTTCTCTAGAGTCTTAATAGGTTTAAACATTCATTGAATTCTTACTGTATGAGGGCTGTATGTAAGTTTATCTTCTTATTTTGTTGTCTATTTTCAGAAGCTGAAGGCACATCCTGATGACTATGATGACATCTTGATCATCTTGATCTGTATAACACCTAGATCTTTCTACCGATTCTGACTGAGATTGTCCAGAGAATTCAAACGCTATTGGAATGAAGTGAGGCAGACAGGGTGTTCTGTGCATGCAGCTGGGAACAGAATAACCACGTAAGTTGGATTTTCTTAGGCTCAAAGAAATCAGACAAAAAAGAGATGTTCACAATTAAAATATTCCAACATTTTAACTTAACCTGTGTAAGAATAAAAACATGAAATCTAAATATTATAACTGTACTGAAATGAGATCTGTTTTGTAAAATGACAGATAGTTAGATACTGAAGAAAGATTTCTGATATTGAAAGTGAAAGTGTATGCTTACTACAAGAGGCATTTTGAAGATGAGGTTTTGAAAGACCCTGAATGTCTCTGTACATCTTTAAAAGACCTTTAGCATAAACCAAACACAAAACAAACAGTAACAGAAACTTCTCTACATACTTCTTCTAAGGACAAAGTTGAAATTAAAATGTGTATGATGGAGTCATATTGAAGATATTAACCATATAGAATAACACACCATATAACAGAACAAGAGCTTTTTTGAATATGCATAAACCCACTGTGTAATACTGGTGAGAACATTACAATTGATGCTTATCATATCAACGTAAGTGAAGAAATGTCTGTGAAGGTGTTCAGTGAAATTGTGCTGCTAGGCAAGTCTGGAAATCTGGTTTCTGGAGATATTCGGACACAGCCCATTGTCATTGGTGTCATGCTCTATCATGAGCTACCATAAATGGTTGAGTCAAACAGCTGGAGAATAGGTGATTATTGAAATTAATGACTAGTATGTCAGCTGCAGATAGTAGTCAGGAAGACAGGCAGACCTTAGAAGGAGCTATCAACACTACTCACTCTCCATGGTGGTTTTGGTTTTGTTTGTTTGTTTGTTTGTTTGTTTTTTAAGATTTTGGTGTAAACCTAATGTTACTGAGTATTCATAAATGTGTGATTCTGTCCTCATGCAAAATCAGATTTCTTGATTCATGCATACACTTGTAAATATAGCTGAACAATAATCACATTCATCTAAAATATAATAATCTTAAGGGAAGATAAGGGAAGCATACGTTTTTGCTATTCAGCTGACAAATGAAGTACAATCATTATACATAAACTTCTTGTATTAACCACACAGCCACTCACTCACTCTTCTCCAAGTGGGATGCGGGAGAGAATTGTAAGGGTAAAAGAGAGAAAATGTGTGGGTTGAGATAAAATTTAAAACAAAGAGCAAAAGCTCACACACAAGAAAAAGGAAAGCAATGAATTCATTCTGTACTTCTCTTTAGCAGGCACGTGTTCAGTCATCTCCAGGAAAGTAGGGGTCCATCACGTGTGATGGTTATTTGGGAAGAAAAACACCACAACTCTGAAGGTCCCTCCTTCCTTCTTCTTCCCCCAGCTTTTTATTGCTGTGCATGATATCATATGGCATGGAATATCCCTTTGGTCAGTTGGGGTCAGCTGTCCTGGCTGTGTCCCCTCCCAGCTTCTTGTTCACCCTCAGCCTACTCATTGCTGGGGCAGTGTAGGAAGCAGAGAAACCCTTGATTCTGTGTAAGCATTGCTAGCAAAAACTAAAATATCCTTGTGTTATCAAACTTGTTCTCAACACAAATCCAAAACATAGCTCCATACTAGTTACTGTGAAAAAAATTAACTCAGCCCCAGCCAAAACCAACCAACCATACACAATTATTCTGAAGAGTGAATAATCTTGGACTCAAATACTGGAACAGCTAAAATGGAAGAAAACTACCCAATAATTTACAACGAAAAAAATTTTTGCTGTCAGTTTTTATGAAAGCTTGATCTTGATCAGTTATTGCCAAAGGTATTTTTAAATGCAAAACAACTAATTAATATTGTCTGCCTTTTTCACTTACTGTACTTACACAGAGACAGCCTGGAGTCACATTGCTGCAACAAAACAGTGGATACTATCATAGCAAGGACTGAAGTAAGAGGGCAACAGAGACTTGCAGAGGCAAGCTGGTGTGGTCTTGGGTGTCTTCTAAAACCGAATCTGAAGAGTAGGAAGAAAACAATAAACAAAGGAAAGAATCACTGCTCCTTCAGTAAGAAGATGGACAACCTATTCTGAAAATTTCTTCTTCAGTTTGGTTTTTTTGCGTTGTTTTGTTTTGTTTTTTCTCTCATTTTTTTTCAGTGACATATTATTTATCCCCAGCCCTTCGCTTCAGAAGCCTGAGGAAGAAAAGCTAGTCAGAAGTGCAATACACAATAATTTTTACCACTTGGTGCTGTAAGGAAAGCAGCAAGATGAAGTAAAACTATCATTTTTCTGCTCTCAAATCCTTTCAAACATTTTCTTATTAGACCTATGAAGCCACCTATACTGGCACTTCTGGATGATCGGTCAAGGTCAGACCTTTCCTGTTTACAAGCTTCTGAGAGAAATAGTGAATGCACATTTTAGACTTCTTCAGTGGGCAAATTCATGAAGTCATATGGGTTGAAATGACTGAACAATATTCAGTTTCAGTAGGCCAGACCAGGACATTATGCAGATGTGTCATGGAGTTATCATTACCTTTCTGAAAAATTCTACATAAAGATTAACACAAAAGATAATTCCCACAGGAAATTTAAGTAATATGAACTAATTATTGTGAGGAATATGATTTTTTTTTTTTAATTAAAACGATTGAAATATGTAGGGTTTTTTGTGTGGGAGGAAAGTTAAGGTACATGAAAATAAAAAAAAAAAAGAATGAGTCTGAAATTTCAAAAATAAAGCACTGTGACAATCAGGAGTTAAGTAAAAATTCTCTATTTTCCTTTCCTTGTGGAACATCTCAGACTTGTTAAAATACATTATTTGTCAATAAGTTGTTAAAATAAATACTTGAAATGCAAGGTTGATCCTTTTCTCATTTTTACCATAAAAATGTATTTTTACATGGAAAAGCACAACTGTAATGTTAGTTACTAATAACAATCATAACTGAAAATATCTAAATTCAAAAAATACTTTCTTTAGATATGCCTATTTTTTTTCCCCCTAAAAAGCTATATAATTATGTCTTAAAAGCAATTGAAGTAGTATCACCATCCATATTAAGACGTTTTAAATAACAAATCTTTTTACCCAAAGGGTTTGGATAATTTCCACATAAAATTGGCCCTTAAAAAATGTCAGAACCATTTATAGTGATTAATGAAAAAAGCACATTTAGCCCTCATAATATTTTACAATGCCAATTGGTTCAGCATGTTTAAACGAATCAGTTATGTAAATGCCTATCTTTTGGAACACAGAATATTACTGTTCTCATTGCCCACCAAAACTATAAGGTAACTTAGACATAATGGGTTGTTAAAGAATAACAAAAACAATAGAAGAAACAAAAAATCAAATAGTTTGGTGGGGTTTTTTTTATTTTACGATATTATTGAAGAAATTTGTGTAATGTGGAAGAATATTCTCAAAGTGAAAACATGAGCAATATTCCATGTATTTTGGATAAAGAACAAGATAAAATTTCCAGTGTCCTTATTTAAATGCTCAAGTAATTGTTTTTAAAGGACTGAATTAAGACCATTTTCTAACAGCATGTCTTGAAAAGAAAACAAAGAAAACAACAACAAAATTTTAAAACTTATATTGTTTATACGCTTGACAATTCACCACTACTCTCATGCAAGGTTGTGATATTAATGGTAGTCTTACAAAACAATGCATGCCTACAGATCTATGCCTGAAGTATTTATACTTTGCAGGAAATTAGTCTTTATTTTCAATTGATTCCGATTTTTCTGACTCCTTGATGGAAGCACCTGACTGTGTTCACTCTCAGGACCAAAATATCTCATTATGTGGGACAGAGTTCTTAAGTGTTATGGTGCGACCACGTTTCTGTAAAAATAGATCTCACAAATCTTTGTTAGATATATTTTTATGTATTTTAGGCAAATTTTTCATGGTGTGAAATCATAGGATAGATTTTCTTTTGTGACAACTGCCAGCTGCAGAATAGCTTGGTACTTTACCTCTTTTTGTTATTTCCATACAGATAATGTGTGCAGATTCTGTAGCCTAAGTATGGACAAACAGCCCAGTGGAATCTGTTTTGTCTATGGTAAAACAGCTCAAATGTAAGAGGATTTGGCTAGCAGATCCCATAAGACTTGTTACTGCAAAGCAGTGCATTCTCCTTCGGTCTTATACCCACTTCAAAGAAGCCAGAAGCTCAAAGGCTCTCTGTGCAAGGACCATCTGTCTTCCCAGATGTGATGGATGTGGACTCTGCTTATTCCTACTGTTCTTACATGAACTGGCCTTGTGATTTTGTTGTGCATGGGATCCATAAGGCTCTCTGCATAGATATTAAGACAAATAATGAAGGACCTAAGACTCTCAAACACATTGTGATGCATACAAAAAAGTTATGGGGCCTACCTCTTGCCATAAGTATAACAGCTGATGATCATAAGATGCAGCTATCCCTTTTTTTCACAGAAAGGTAAACTGTTATTTATCTAGCTCACTAGGGGTAGAACTGAAATTCTTCATGACTTACTAAGGTGATAATCTTGCTGAAGCATAATGCATTCTAGGGTTTATTGTCCAGGATCTCATAGCTAGTGATTAGCAGGGTTTGGGTTCTATTTATTTATTTATTTATTTTTGTTTAACGGTATTTGGCATCTTGCTGAACTTCATGTCCAGCAAAAGGGTGTGGAGCTGGTTAACGGTTTAGAGCACAAGTGGAACTGTGGGTGTTTAACCTGGAGAAGAGGAGGCTGAGGGGAGACCTTATGGCTCACTACAATTACCTGAAAGCAGGTTTCAGAGAGGTGGGTGCTGGTCTCTTCTCCCAAGTAACAAGTGACAGAACAGGAGGAAGTGGCCTCAAGTTTTGCAAAGGGAGGTTTAGATTGGATATTAGGAAAAATTACTTCACCGAAAGGGTTATCAGCACTTGGAACGGGATGCCTAGGGAGATGGTTAAGTCACCATTTCTGGAGGTATTTAAGAGGCATGTGGACATGGTACTGAAGGACATGGTTTAGTGGTATTATCAGTGGCAGGCTAACAGCTGGACTTGATGATCTTAAAAGACTTTTCCAATCTAAAAGCTTTTAGCATTCTGTATCTGTGAACTCCTTGCAGTTCCTGTGTGTTGTATCTTTGGTAGTAAATAAAGGAATGTCTAATGAAGTTCAACCAGTCTCTCTGTCCATCATAACATGTAGGATGAAGCAGTAGGAAGTATGACCAGTATTTATTGTATTCTGTGATTTCAGTCTCACCAATTTTTTCCTGACTTCATAAATATAAGGGTTTGAAGCTTTGCCTCAGCCAGATTCTGTTGCTCTTAATGAATAGGACCTTTTGGAGTTAAATGAAGCTATGTGAATTTACATCATTTTCTCCATGTGTTTAAAACATGCTAAGAAGTAGGCTGTAATTAATCCCCCTAACCCTCAAAAATATAAATATATATATATATACACAAACAAACCATATGCCTGCTTACATGTTTGTGTGTCTCTGTGTGTACATACATAACTTTAAAAAGTTAAACATATACTCTCAGCAATCAGAAAATCTATCACCCCTTGAAACCACATTCCATCCAAGTAGTACTAATTTGGCACATTTGAAAATGATGGCAGACCCCTAAGAATGAAGAAACAGCTTGAAGACAACAGAAGCTCTGGGAAATAATTTCTTTTAAAAAAAAAATTAAGTTGTAGTGCAACATGATCTCAAGCTTTTCTCCACTGCAGTAAGAGCTAGGAATGTAATGTTATTCAAGGGGGAATCCTCATTAACTATATGGATTTGGGTAAGGAGTCATTATGATAATAACTGCTTGAAATAAGGTCTGGCAATATTTTAACATCTCCGTCCAAAGAAAGGAGAGCAAATATTGTACCATGTGTGATCCACCTTCAGGCATAAAATGAAAAGAGATTAATATCAGCATCAAATGCACTTCAATCCAATCTACTTATTCTTTAAATAAATGGTTTCACTCAGATAGTTTGAATGATCCATGGCATAAATTTCTCATAGTCAAGGGTAACACCATAATGTTTGTTGTGAAGATCATTCCCCTGGTTTATATATGCTTACTATTTTTGCTGACCAATTCAGAGCACAACTTTGTTGAAATAAGCATTTCTACATCATTCTTTAAGTTGAATTTTTTACTATGTAATTTTTTTCATAGAAATCCATACTTTGTTAAATTTTGGTTTTCCATTGCTGTGAAGTTGTTGCTAAGGGCTTTGAATACATGGTTGGTAATTTGGATTAAATTAAGCCTGTCTCTAGAACATTCTCACAGTTCTTTGTAGGACAAACATGGTCAAACCTGATAAATTCTACAGTTTATTCTAAGTGATCTACTTACACATTTTCTTTTGTGAAGCCAAGTTGTACATCTGGTGTGTGTAGGAGGGTCTTTCTTTTTCATGATCTAGTAGATTTCAGGACACCCTACATGAGGTTTGCCACTAGGCAACCTGTTATGCTACTTCACCTCAAACTGGAGGCCACTCGCAGAACATCTTCAGCAGAAATATGTAATAAGTTCTTCAGCAGAGATATATCCACAGTATGTCATAAACCTATGCAGCAATGTTTCCAGATTCATCTTGCCTCACTTAAGAAGTTACATTTTTTCAGTCTCACTGTGGTAAATAGCATTTCTTAAAAGCAATTCAACCACTGATAATCTGGAAACAAGGAAAAACTCCTCTCCAGAAAATGAAAACTCAATTTATTTTCCCATAAAATTATATTACAGTACGCTAAGTAAAAACTATGCCTTTTGTAAGCTCTTTAAAAACTGGATTAACTTCAGGCAGAACATGTGAATCAGTGAAATAATCAGTTATGTCTCATTCTGTGTCTTCTTATATGGGGAAATCTTAATTTCTTTTCATATATGCCTAGGCCATTATTTCTGTTGAGATGTTTATTTACAGATGCTTGTATCTTCATGTGATAACTCTCTGATGGTACTTTTCAACTAAATAATGAAATGTTTTCTGTGCAAATATAATGAAGTCATTGAACAATAAAGCTAAATATCTATATAAGAATGGTAGTATTGGAATAACTGTATTCTGAATCATCAACCACTGCAGATCAGATAATTACTGAATTTGAAAAGATAAAGAAGTCTCTATGAAACTTGTTATGAAGAAGAGTTTATGTCTTATTGAGTATTTAACTGGAAATATTTGAAATATACAGGGTTAGAAGAAATATTTTGAGAAGCATATCTCTGGATAATATTAGAACTAACAAAGTGATTTGAGGCAGGAATTTAACTCATGCTTGTGGAGCTGAAGGAATATCTTAATATGCAAAATGGATGAAGAAAAGTAATACTTTACAAACGTCTTGAGAATTCCCATTATAAGACCAATGATGCAAATTCATATGCTGAATAGTTACCCAAAATATCCTACAAAGCCAATGCAATATTGATAGCATCTAATATTTAAATTATCCATCTTTGAAAATAGATTTCACATCAAAAATGTGAAAGTAAATTATTGTCTTACTTTTTGATATTTGGTTTCACTGTGAAACTCTGAAATATCCGCTAGCAATACAACAATATAAGAATGGAAATAAATGTGTAATTCTTTCCTTTTTCCTTTTTCTCAGTCTTTTCAAGACTTCGTTGTCACTCTGGATAGTTTATCTTTCCCACTTCTTATAACTAGATAGATTAAGTTAAGTAGGTATAAATTCAGAACATGTGTCAAGCACAATATCTCTTTGAATATATGTGCTGGTATTTCATGTTCCTGTATTCTGAATCTATTTTGTCAGGTATAAAACTCAGGGCATTATTATATAAATCGGTTATATTGCTTCTGTAACAAAATACAGCAGTTCAACCAGTCTGAAATTTATATAAATTAATAAACAATACAAAATTACTTAATTTATTCATTGTCTTTTTACATTAGCCTTAAATAGAATCCCATTTAAATATTCATCTTCACTAATGAAGTGTGAGTTTTTGATATTAAAAATTCCAAATACATTTCCTCCCTAATTGAGTTTACTGTTTACACTTCATGACATATTCTGAGTTTTCTTTTCAGTTAACAGATGCAGGAGTTCACTATTTGACCCTTTATTGAACAATATGTTTCTTTTCAAAATTACTGCAGATAATAGATTTGTAAGAATAGATATATTAAAATAAAACTCCAAAAATTCTTGAAGAGACACACGCACACATTCTTATAACATCTGTGCCCAACACTGTGTAGGAATACATTGCTCTGGCATGTGGTCAAACGAACCCACTTACTGTGAAGTTCAATATTAATAAAGTATCTTCCTTTCTAGTTTTAGATTTTATTTCTCTCCCTTAAGTAGGCAGCTTTTCCCACACATTTTTTCTCAGCATTTCTAACTGAATGCTAAGAATACGAGGATGCTTTTGCCTGTGTTATCCGGCTACATCAATTTAACACTGGTTTGGTTTTTGTTTAACAATTTTCCTCACACATTCAGGTTGGTGGAATGAACTGCAGACTTAGGGAGTATTCTCCCAGATCATTGTATCTGAGCTAGTTGGTTGTTAAGGTGTGATCAGAGAAGATGATGCCTGCACCCTGCCCTGAAGACATGCAATTTTTCACTGGAAAGGAATCCACCCAATCACAAAATGCATTGCGTGTGCTTTGGATCAAATAACTGTTTTCAACATTTTCTACTCTACTTTCCCCACAAATTAATCATCCTCTTCACAAATGAAAATTGATACAACATCAAGTAGAACCTTCCCATAAGCTTGTTAGAACATTTGACAGAATTTTTACAAGTGGACAAAGATTAATGGTAAAGGTGACTGTCAAACTGAACTTCCTATAAAACAAGTTTGTTCATGGAATTCTTCTTTTATCTTGAACTTGTAAAATAAGATAGGTCTGTTTCTTCTTTTTTTTTTTTTTTTTTCCCTCATGAAAAATTCTTCACACAATTACAGATATAGAGGCCACCATGGATCCTGATTAATTACAGAGAAAAAAAGAAGTATTTATGTCTCTTGTTATGACTTGAACAAACTTTTAATAAGAATAAAATAACTTTTGCATAATATTATGGAACTTTAATGAAATAGGGCTGAGGTCACAACAATGAACATTTCAAATATCTTTCTTTAGGTCTTCACATTGGAATGCAGAATAATTCTCACTGTTAACTTCCTACCTCATAAAAGGTTTGGGGATTTATCTATTCTTAGAACTTAAATAATGAGCAAAAGCAAACCAAACAGCGGAGTTATTAAGGAATTTTGCATGCTGCAAACTCCAAACACAAAGGCATCAAAGCTAGTGTTGCAGGCAATAAGCAACCTACAGAACAATCAAATTTCAGGCCAATTCTCCTGCTTATTAGCTGTTTCATAGAACTAATTTTATTTAAACAATACCTCATTTAAATGTTTTCAATTTGACAATTTTTACTTAAAAACAGATGCTCTTTCTACATATTGCAGAAAGAGCCTAAACAATTCTTTCAGTATTTCATATTTCTCTGAATAGGCCAGGTGCCTATAACTTAAGGTCAAGTTCCTTGTTACATCCAGTCGTTCTGTGATTTAACTTACCATCTGTCAGACAGGAGATTATAACTGGAGATGAGGTGATGAGAAATAAATAATTTTTTTCAAGCACTGATATTAACACAGTGGGACAAGGGAAATATCTAACTCTACTGAATTCTGATTTTGATTTTTGGGTTTTAATATTAGAATACAAACAATAAGCTACCCATAAAAAAAGAGTGAAATTCATGTAAATTCTACTACATGAAAGGATGTCTTATGTGTTGACTTTATTTTCTGTGTAACCACATTGAAATATTTTCTGTGTTACAAAGTATGTCTTTTAGCTTCTTTCTGCAAAATAAGCTTCTCATGGTGAGTTTCAGCTTTTTGAACTTCCGTAATGCAGATTTAAACAAAGAGTCCATGCAGAGTCAGGGTTAGAAAAAGGGGGAAAAAAAAGAAAAAAAGAGTATAAAAGAGGTGGTTCAGAACTACTTGAAAGCTCTGTGGAGTACAGCATGGCTGTTTTTTCTCAGGAAAAAGATCCTTACGTCTAATCAAATTAATTGTAGAAAGAAGTAACAGTTTCCTATTCATAAGCAGTAAGAAGTTCCGAAGAATATTTTATGAGATTTAAATACAGAATGCTCTGCCTGTCACTTTAGGTGACAACTGGCAAGTACCCTCTTTCTGTAATAACTATTACTGACTAAAATTTTCAATGTATATTGTTTTAAATTTTTATTTCCCTCCCCAGTCTTATAAGGCAATAGCCCACAACTTCTGAGACAGACATACTATGAAAAAAAGAAAAAAAAAAAAGAATGCAACCTTTGTATCACAACATTTTCTCTCATCTCTCCTTGCAAAGATCCTTATGTAGACTTTGCCTCCATTCTTTCCGGAGTAGTGAGTTCAGTGTAAGTGTACTATGATAATTTCTGCTCTCCCAAACACTCATCCTTCAACACCTGATAGTTCTCACAGTAGTTTGCCTGGGGTTTATGTCTTCTGCTGTGAAAATATTGGAAGGGTTTCCAAGTAATTATAAGCAGCCTAAGGTGGAGGAACCAGAATGCCAGTATAACTTTTTGTTTGATCATTAGACCGTTGTGATATGAACCACATCTGCAGAGATCTCAGAGAATCCATGGAACAACCAGGGGTAGGAGGCCCATCAGCTTTTCAGCCTGGTGAAAGGGTCGGGTGTTGCTTGTGCTTTGTGCTGAATCTCTCCATTATATGAACATTCTTGTATTAAGAAGACTTTGTATTAAGTATCTTTTCTCATGTTGAGGCATTACATTTCATAGCTGCAAGGACACACAGCTAATGAATCCTAATCCACAACAGAAATTAGATAAGAAGTTGTTTATTTGTCTTCTAAAGTTTCCATACCTCTGGGCATGTGGTGTAGCAAAACTGCAGACACAAAACTACATACCCTAGAGAAAGCAGGTTTCCTCTTGGTTATCCAAGCAGTTTGGTGTTTATTTTTTCATCACTCTCATTCTTGCTCACCTATGTAGTGTTTTGTCAGTCCTTATTCCAGTCCCTCAAATTATAATATGTAAAATATAAATCAGTAATATATTCTGTTCCCTAGGGAATTTTGTGAATATATATATATATGGATTTTGCTAGTAGTTAACACTATGTGTTGCCAGCAGCTTGGTAGATGTGAATTATGTTTAGTATTAGATTTTGTAACAAAAATGCAATTCTGAAATTCTTGGCAATTTATCAATATATTTGGCTGGCAATAGGAGAATTTTCAGCAAAAATCTGCTTTTTATTATTCTTTAATTCCTGCTTGTTGATTTGTACTTGCAGATGTGCACCAGATGTTTAGTATATATCTAACATTATTTATCTGATGTATTGCTGGTAAAATTACTTTTTTACCTCTGAATACTGAAATTCAATTTTGATCAAAAAGTTAGGAAACCCCCCCCCCACCTTTGTCTGCAGTTTAGCTGACCTTGACCTTTTATATACAATTTTGTCACAGAATCCTGTTACATTTCCTGAGTCAGTATTATGTACCTGCAACTGAACATAACTGACAGTTCTGGATTAGATATAAACAGAATTCTCATATAAATTATTGATACATAATACTGAGAAAACCAACTTTGATTCCTAGTCTCCATGGTGAATTTGCAAGGCTGGTGCTTAACTATAGAAAATTTTCTTCTTAAATTGTAAAAAAGAATTTGACACACAACACATAGAACCCTAAGATGACATCTTTAGCCCCTTTTCAGGAATATAGCAATTCAAACCAAGTTTCTCTGAAAATTTAGTCTTCATTCTTAACATATGCAGCCTCCAATTTTTGTATGTTTGTTTTTGTTTAAGTAAAGCAACCTGACATAGTTACAGCTGTTTTCATATTAACTCTCTCCATACTTTCACTCGTGACAATTGGATTCTCTAAAGCTATTCTGTTTTTTTGATTAAGCTTAATTGTACAGAACTGTCTCTAATTATTTTCTCTTTACCTCACTTTCCTTCAAGCTATCCAAACTATTTTTCCTGTCCGTCATTCTTCAGTAGTGCATTGATCTTGGCTGAAACTGTTATAAGCTGTTCTCCATTGAGGTCATATAATTAGTGACTTCTAGATACTAACACTTTAGTCAGAACCTTTTGAAGTACTCTGTGACAGCTGATACTGCTCAGTGTATCTGCAACACAAGGAAGACAGGGTTACAAACCAACGGACTGAAATGATGTCACTCCTGTTTTTGCCAAGCAGAAGCAGAGCATTGTCCTACTGACAGCAGACCTAATGTCCCCAGAAAGGTCAGTTTCTTGTGGAGTGTTTTCTCAGGATGAGGTAGCACATTTTCCTCTACAAAATAGATAGAGTTCTCTTAATCATTGATATTCCTTAAGGAATACTTTCATACAAGTCAGTGATGCTGATGTTCTGCCTATATAGTCTTTGCCAATTTTTCTGTGCCTTCTCAGACAGTTTCCTTCATCTGGTGGTGGGTCCTTTGCCTTTATCAGCACTGAGGAATCACAGTCACTTTCCCTGTTGGCCTGCAGCATCAGACTCCCTCTTGTTTATTCTCTCTGATGGTGTCAGTCTTGCATTCTTTGCAGGGCAGTTCAGTTTCAGCAACAGGAATAATGAATGTGTGTTTCTTCTTTTCTCCAATCTATTCTGCTCTATAGCGTGCTAATGTGGGAAAGCTCTGGGAAGTGGGAACAGAAAGATGCAATACCCCGAGGGTCAGGAAAACCTTACATAAAGTCTCCAGCTCCCTAAATGCTCTAATCACTAGGGTCATTCAGACTGCAACTCTGTATTGCTGGGCTTGAAGTGGATGCTAAAGCCCAAAATCAAGTGAGATTTCAGACTGTTATCTCCCAGTGGCCCAGCCACCCCTTGTGTGCTAAAGAAACTCTTCTAAACCACGTCTTAGTTGTCTCATTTTTGAAGCTTCCTAGTGTTCAGTCCTAAAACAGAAGGCCTTGATTTATGATTTTCAAATAATTAGAGTGACAATGCCTAAAGATTTTGTCTAAGAATAATGTCAATGTTTTGAGTGATGATGCCTGAAAAATTTCTCTAAGTCTAACATCTACTATGTCAGCTACAGTGGCTTAACTAGATTCTTGCCTTAGACCACAAGAGAAAGCAAATCTTAATACATTTCCTATTATTCTACCACACAATAATCCACATGGTTTAGTTCAATTTTAAAGAGGGCTATTATCAGAGGTAGCTGGAGTACAGAATTTCTGTTCAGAAGCAGATTTATGTGGAGAATTTATAGATATTTGTTATTTGCTAAAAATGTTGAAGTCACATACTCATGTGTTTAACATGTGACTACTTATTTGGAACCACTATGTCAAAGGTCTGCAATATTTTTGGAGGCTGCACTACTATTACTTACTGGAAGTGACTGAGCAGGAACTGATTGTGGATCTCCTAAGAAGGGTAATGATAACGATTGGTACCTCCATGCTCTGGTACTGCTCTACAATGAATGCAAGCAAAAGAGTGAAGATGAAAAACAAGCAATAAAAAATGTGCTAATACTATTTTCAGAGATGCAATTCATACGTGACAGTGATTTTTCACAGCAGCAGAGTAACTGAGTATGTGTACTGTGCCGGGGTTAAAGAGGGTGTTTCCATGTCAGACTGAACTGCGTGTTTTGCCAGACGGAGAGGATTTTGTGCGTAACAATTGCTATTATAGCAGTCAAGAGCATAAAAAGAAAAAAAACAGGGGAAAAAAAATAAATGTACTAGTAAATATAGATGCCTGTATTTCTCAGAAATTTCACGCTGCCACCTACTTGTTGTCTGCATCAATTCCATCTTGACACCTGTTGCTGTCTCTGACAAGTCCTGCTCAGTGATGAGACATGCTCTAATGCTACTATTAAGTCCTCAGCGGGTATAGACAAGATTTTTTTGTTAGCTTGTTTGTGTTTGTTTGTTTGTGGGTTTTTTTTAAAGATAATGTTAATTTTAAGTGTTGCTGTACTCTTTATCATTCTATTTATCTTCTGATGGTCACTTCATGTATGTTGTCTAGCAGTCATCCTCAGCTCGGCAATAGCAGTATTGGTTTACAGGGCAGTGACTGATATCAGTAAGGACATGAAGCTAACTGACAAAACATTGAAGAATCCAAAGACAGAGAGCCAAAACCCAGGAAAAAAACGTGGGAGGAGAGGGAGGGGGGTTGCAAAGGAAAAGAATGTGATTTTTTGCTTTACTTTTTAATTAAACTATGTCCGGGTTTTACTCCAAGAAGACTTGAAAAGTGAAAGATCCCCTATTACTCTGGATTTTCCTACAAGCCTTTCTCCCCAACAGAGTGCCAGCTTGAATACGGAATTACTGACTCCATCTCTCTCTTTGAAAATATGGTCAAGCAACAGTGGAAAGGATATAAATGGGTTTCTGACACCTAATTTTTAATTTTTAACATCACATTTTCTTGATGTCTTTCATGCAAAAGTGACATAAAATTGTCAGAAACTACAGTTTCTCTTTTTCTTTAATATGTCTTTTCTAAATCTGGAATTTATTTTTAAATTTATTTGTGTATTTACTTTGTTAAAGTATATACTCTTGCAAGCTCAAATGACTATAACTGAAAAAAGTGTTACGTATGTATGTTGCAATCAAAACCGCTATCAGCATTTTTATGTGAACGGATCTGTGCTCTGTATGAAGTCTGGGTAGCTAATGCTCAATCCTCAGCTTAAAGAAATGTTGCAGAATCATGTAAAACAGAAAAATAATTACTCTACACAGACTCATAAATCTCCTAAATATATTTAATGGGGATTTTTAGACAGCAGCCTTTTAATGTCAGATGAGGTTTTGGACGTCATCTGTTTATAGCAAACCAAAAAATTAGTGTATGAAATTTCTGACTGTTTCTGCTCCAGTTTAAGAACAGTAACCCATATCCAGACTAATGCTGTATGTTTGGAAGGTACAATGTAACTGTTAAGCTAGAGTAAAGTTTAATGCACCTTATGAATTAGACAAGCAGACTGATAAAAATGTGATTTAAATTTACATGATGGGTAGTGGGGACACATGATAGAGTATCAAAAGCACTACTGGAAATATAAAAAGGCCAATACCTAGATTAAAACAATGACCTCATTTAAAATAATGTAGAGTAATGAAGTGGAACAGTATGGCTTTAGAACGGCAATGTTGTTTATCTCCTCACGTTTGACTTTGAACATTAAACTGATATTTGTACCACACAAATGCTTTTCATGCTCCTCTTTATCTCTTTCTTATGTTACACAACTCAGGTAGTAAGACTGGATTCTCAGGTGGCATAAATCAGCAGAGCTGCTTAGGTCCATAGAATTTTCATTGACTAGACCAAACAGAGAAGGAGAATCTTTTTGTCAAAAATCAGTTATTTCTTAATTGTATGAAGTACCACAAGTCAATTAAAGACACTAACAATGGGACATGAATTATTAGTTTAACAGGGATTGGTACCTTTCCAGTTGATGTTTATTCAGGTAGCTTTTTTCCACATGATTCTACCTCAGGTACTCTAAATAGTCCTTGCTTATAAGTTTTAGTATCTCAGTATTTCTGAATTTCTATGTATCCTTGCACTTTCATTATTGTCTTTGTCCCTTAGCTAAATTATACATACTTGACATTTTAATTTTCCCTTCATGTTTTCATTAATGTTTCCATCTCTATGGTTCCCCAGCTTTTCCAAAATAATTTTAAAATTGAGATCTAAATGTTAAATTTTTCTGGTTATGAGGTAAGAAAATTTACTACTCCAAATGTGCTCACACTAAAGATTTAAATGAAGGCTGTGTCTTTCCTGTGTTAGAATAAACTTTTTTTGTGGACACAACCCAAAAATTCTTTGTGCTTTCCTGTCATAAAAATACTGTTAATATTTTGTGTCTCTTTCATTGTAAAAGACATTCTAAGGAGGATCTATCACTGAAAGTACACGACTGCAGGAAAGAAATAGCACTCTAATCACAGCCAGAAATGCTTCAGTTAACTTCATAGACTGTGCTGTCACTCTACTAAATAAATGAGAAGTTGAATGGAAAAACACATAAGAAACAACATGCTAGTAGATTTTATGTTAAATTATTATTTTTATGAATATTTCAAAGCGGTACAGTTGGTTTATTATTTTCATTGGAAATAGTATGGGTCCTGAGAAATGTACTATTTGTATAAGGTACTGTTTGTGCCTTATAGTTAGATATGTTAGAGTAGATTTGGGTTTTGGTCAATATAACACACATCTGCAACATCTGCAACTTCTTTTCTATTTCACAATATGCCTGGCTACTTCTGCCCTACCCACTTCATTGATTTTTCCTATAAATTGGCATATCAAAACCATATACTTGAGGTCACCAGAGCTGTGAACCTTGCCCCACACTTCCGTCTTCTCCCTCCTCTTCTTCCTCTCACACCACAGGCAGTAAAGGGTTTAAACAGAGAGAAGCTTTAAAGGTCAGTTTTCTATCAGTGCCCAAGGCAGGACTGGAAAGTCCCTGACTCTTTTGGGCCATGCCCTTGTCATAAAGTCTCAGGTACCATTTTTTGCTTTAGCAGAATCTATTTGAGTTATGTCAAAAAACCTGATATAACTGATTTTTGATTAAGTTTGACTTCACAAAGTCAGAGGCTTCCCTAGTTACTGATTTTATTCTATTAAAATCAGGGTTTAGCTGCTGGTTGAAAGCCCTGGTACTGAACAGTAAAAGAGAAAACTAATGTTATTTTAATGCAAACATTAGCACCTCATTGATGTATGAAAGATTCTGACTTATGATGTGACCTCTTAATATAAAAGAATAGAAGCAACGTGGACTAAAGGGCAGTCTACGTTTGCAAGTGAAGATGCAGGAGGACAGTGTAGTGTAAATGCTTTTCTGATAAGTATCTGGAAAACATAATTAAAGTAGCTACAACCTGGGGCAACATAAATATTACCTGAGCTGTCTTTTCAAGCAGATCAGAAATATAACGGTAATTGAAAGTTACATTGTCCTGTTCGTTTTATCTGGGAGGTAAAATCATTAAGGGAATCTGGGTAATAATTCATGAAGTTAAATTTTGAATAAATATGTCACAGTCTGTGGTTCAAAAAAATTCCACTCTTCAGACTTTTTTCTTTTCCCCAGATGAAAATCCACACATAATTATTTTTTTTTTCCCCTCCAGTACAACAAACTAAATTTACACACTGCTTCTTTACTATAAACTCACTCTTCAGACACATATCATCTTCCTTTCAACACTATTTCCAAACCTAAATCCAGTCCAAAGATGTTTGAATCATATCATATACTTAGCAGCTCTCTCTTATTATCTGTCTCTGGCTTACTGTCTGGGCAAAATGCCTATGGCAGACCCAGCATAATAAATCATGATTCAAATTCTTTCATTTTTATCACCTAGGTTAGCTCCCTTCTCAACATCTGCTCTGAGTTAATTCTTAAAGTGAATCTGAATGTGGGTCTATGTTTCTCACAATTTTCTAGTTTTGTTAGTTTCACTGTCTTGAAAGTTACTGCATCAAATATGTTGCAAAGAAGCCTTATCTGACTTGTCTGAGTATCCCAGATAACAGTGGTTCATCTTTAGTTTTGTAGTTTCAGTTTTCTTAGTTGCTCAACACATGAAGCCTGGAGAAGAGGAGGCTCCGAGGAGACCTCATTGCAGCTTTCCAGTATCTGAAGGGGGCCTACAAGGGCACTGGGAGAGGACTTTTTACAAGAGCCTGTAGTGACAGGTCAAGGGGTAATGGGTATAAATTGAAATCAGGGAGGGTTAGATTAGATGTCAGGAAGAAATTCTTCACAGAGAGGGTGGTGAGGCACTGGAACAGGTTGCCCAGAGATGTTGTGGATGCCCTATCCCTGGATGTCTTCAAGGCCAGGCTGGATGTGGCTTTGAGCAACCTGGTCTAGTGGAAGGGGTCCCTGCCCATGGCAGGGGGGTTGGAACTAGATGATCTTTAAGGTCCCTTCCAACCCTAACCATTCTATGATTCCATGATTCTATGAACAAACCTAAAGCTCTCATATAAGAAAACAGTGTGACTGTAAGAATATTTTTTGTTAGTGTATTTATTTATTTATTTAGTGTCATACAGTCTCCTCCCTTTCCTTCCCTTTCCATGTCTCAATATAGAGGATACACAGCGTTCCTTGTCTCATTAGTTATTCAATATTTTATAACTTTTTCGGGATTACTTTCGCAGATATATATTTCCTATTCTGTATTAGCTGCATTTTTTCCTCTGAGATGTATGACTTCACTTTAGGCCACAGTAAAATTAATCTTTTCTGATTGTGCATATTTTGTTGTGAAAAGCAGACTTTTTAATCACACTAACCTATTACTTTAAAATGAATTTCAAATTTCACCAATGACTGTTTTTGTTATGAATCAATGATAAAAAGGTTAGATTTTGGAGGCAGACTATAACATGTAGATCGTGTGATATCACTTAGTGAAAGAAGATAATATGTTAAAAATGTATATCTACATAAAGGCTGACACGTAATGCAACCTGTATAATGTGTGCTGTGATAAACTTATCCATCTAGTATCAAATTGTGAATCTAAATAATTCTCTTAAATTTTTACTCTTAAATATTTTAATAAACATATCATTCAATCCTTTCTACCAAACAAAGTTAAGCCTTCTCAAAAAGAAATTCTGAAGATATAGAAGACCAAGTGTTGTATAAGCTCTGAAATTATTTTTGGATCAGTGTCATAACTATAATGGCATAACTAACCTCATTTATGAGTTTTTAATGGTCTAACTCACCCTACTCATGGCTTTTAGATATTGGCACCATACTAGTTTTCTCCCAGGCAAATGTAATTTCATCAGTTCCAGACACTTAGTGAAAATTGACCTTTCTCTTCCAAAGCTTCCAGCAGTTAGTTCTTTTAAAATTGTATAAAGCACATTATCTAGATCTGATAACTTTTAATATTCTAACGTTAATAGATGTCCTTTATTGGACTCTTAATTATGATGAAGTGAGAAAATTTTTATCATGCGTTGTGAAGGTCACCTTGCTTTTTCTCCCTAAGCAGCTAGTAAGATATTAATATTTTATATATGTGGATATACAATGTGGATATATATATGTAGGTATATAAATATATTATATATTTACAGTTAAATATACATCCTGATATTTTTTCCTGTCTCTCCGTTACTCCTTAGTTCTTTTTTGTGCTTCCTGCCTACATTATCACTTCCCTTATTAATTTTCTGAATTTTTTCTAGCAGCAAACAAAATCATCAATTTACTTTTTTCATTTGCTATATGCATTTGCAAGTGTACTTGCATGTGCATGTACGTGTATGTGTGCTTTTTTATAAATGTATCTGTATACATATTTTTGATATATGTACATTTAATGTGGATTAAATGTTATCACAAATGCAATAGTAGCCTATCTATTGCTTCCTTAAAATGTTCATAGTGCTAGTGAAGATGTGCCTAAATAGAGATGCTCCCCCAACATCTTTTTATTTAATTTATGATGTTTACCTTCTTTCATGACTGTTTCTTTTCTTGAGATGCTCCTCAAGATATAGATTTTTCTGGTTTTGAATGCACCCTTTTAATTTCAATCATTGTTTTGTATCTGGATCTATTTTCTGAAATTTCTGTAAATGTTAGTAACATGACAATGGAAATTCTCCACAATTAAAATCGTTATATAACATAAAGTATTAAAGAATCTGGTTTTATTTCTCTCTTGCATAATTTTATGGTGTGTGAAGGACATTTTGTACTTCTTAGGCTGCTAATCCATAAACAATCAAGATAATTTTTCATTTCCCAGTGACTCAGAAAAAGGTAAAGTATTTTTCATATATGTTATCATTTTTGCTTGTTTTCTTCATCTTCTTAATACTCCATGATCTTTTTTTCTTTACTATTTAAGTCACATTATTCTTTCTACACAATCTGAGTAATACTGTTAGGACTTTTATTCTCATAAATCTAAGGACGGTGGTGTATGCGTAAAATTTATTTCTTTCTCACTTTGTCTTGTGCCTTGATTTCTTTAGTTCTAAATGTGTGGTCATTTGTTCCCTCCTTCTTCCGTTCTCTTTTATTGAGGACTTCCTCTGTAGAAACTGTTATTTAGTAGACAGACACATCAGAGCTGCTGCAGGATAAAACCTGATCAACCTAGAAATCTTTGATAAACATACAAATTTCATTCTAGTAATCACATGAGAGCAAACATCACACGAACAGAAAAAAGCTCCTTTATGAGGAAAGGGCTATTCTTCCTGCATGTGTGCTTGCTAGGAAGTATGATGATACTAGAACTAGGATTACCATCCGCTATCTCCTCCCCAGTGATGCTGAGGAAATCACACACTTCAGGTCATATCAGAAGTCTGCCACTTGGGCTGAGGCTGTCTGTGGGAACAAGGAGGGGTGAGAGAGCTCTGACCAGTGCTGGATTGAGTTGGCTGTAGAGGGGCTTGAATGCACCAAAATGGTCTGTCTAGGCTTACCTGGCTGGGGAGTGTGGGTGCAGCTAGCTGCTGAAGGTTCAGCCAGCAACCCCAGGGACTCATCCAGCCAGCCTGCCAGCTGAAAAGGTCAGGAGCAAACACTGCTGGGGGATTTGTTTTGCTGTGCACACCAAATCGAAGCTGCAAGACATCATGTGAATCAGTGCAAGTTCTGCAATGCTTTCTCCATGCCAGCCAAGCATCTAGGAGCAGAATAAATTTTACTGGATATCTGTGTGGCTGTTTTCCACTGACTATTGCACTGATGTGTTCTCTACTTCAGACAACTGCTGTCCATAAAACTAAATAGAGAGTTGTTTGTACCCCACTAGTTACTTCCTTGGATACCAAAACTTGACTGAACTTTTTGCCATGGCTGTTTTCAGATTAAATTAATGTCATTTTAAGAATTTCTGATTTGCAACTCTGATTATAAAGTAAGTCTGGAATAATTACATGAGAATTAAATCACATGAGAATTAAATTACATGTGCATAGTATATAGTGCATGTGCATAGTACATAGTGCATGTGCATTTCAATTAAGCTGCCTATCTATATTCTTAAACACCATAAAAGTGTACAGGAGCTTGAGTGGGAACAGTTGTCCCTCTGTATCATCTTGCTAATTAAGGCACTGAAAAGGAATCCAAGCTTAACTTGATTCTTCTCTTTCCTACTTGAAAGATTAATTGGAAGAACTACATGTCTTACGCCTTTTATTGGAACTGGATGTCTAATGCATTTGTTCCATAAAGCATTGAACACAAATATGAAGCATTTTGCACCATGACTACATCTACCCCAGTGGTTTAGAGGGTTAAAACATGACTCATAATGCAAAGTTCAAAGGTCTCAACCAGCCAACATTCCTATGATTCCTATCATAATTGCTACCAGAAATAATCTTACCTACATGCTATACAGCATTAGCCACCAGGCTACACATGGAATTAAGGCCAGATGAACCCCAGCTAGCACTCTTCCCTATTTCAGTTATTAAGCTGCAGCATGATTTTGGATTAGGAGCCTATGAGAGTTTATGTCCTCACAGACATCATGGTGCACCTCCATGTTACATTTTTTGTTCAGATTAGAGCATAATGTGGAGGTGTCTCAGAACACACAAACAGAATTTTATTGGGATGAAAGTGAGCAGGAAGTTTTCCCCAAGACTGTGTTTAATGAACACCAGTTGCAAATGTGCATCAGACAAACTCATGTGAAGTTTTTTTTTTTAAAAAAAAAAAAAGTCAGACTTCTGTATGAATCTTTTTCACTGTGTCAGGTAAGATTTTTAGCATCAACAATTCCTTGCTACAGATTTATAAGTTTTAGTCTCCAGATTATATCAATGTAGACATAGCCATAAGGTACCATGTTTCTCGTATGTGAAATTGTGTTGGATTTCTGTGGTGGTGGTGGTTTTAGTAGTGTGCAAAAGGCCACAGGGATGGCTCCTGTGAGAAGCTTCCAAAGAATCCCCCCTGGCTCCAAGTCAGACCCACCTCTGGCCATGACCAAGCAAGTCGGTGCCTCTGTGAATTAATATATTTAAGAGGGGAAAACATAAAAAGTGGCAGCAGAAATGGAGTTAAGAAGAGGTTGGAGAGAATCAGCAAGGAGAGAGGAGTGAGACTTGAGAGAGACAAGGCAGACACCAAGGTTAGTGCAGAAAGGCAGGGAAGTGGTAATCCAGAACAGAGGTTCCCTTGCAGCCCGTGGTGAGAGGGCAGGCTGTGCCCCTGCAGCCATGGAGGGTCACAGCATAGAAGAGAACCCCTCTGTAGCCCAGGGAGAACCCCACGCCAGAGCAGACGGCTGCATCTGAAGAGCCTGTGACTCTCTGGGAAACCTGTGCCAGAGGAGTCTGCTCCTGAAGGACCCCACACCTATGGGAATGACCCACACTGAAGCAGTTAGAGGAGAAAACTGCTGCTCGTAGGAGGACTCATGCCAGGGAGGTTCCTGGAGGACTCTCCCATGGGAGGGACCTCACTTGGCAGCAGGGGAAGAATGTGAGGAGTTCTTCCCCCTGAGGAGGAAGGATCTGCAGACATGTGTGGTAAACTGACTGGGAAATCCCCATCCCCTGTGCTCTGTGCTGTGGGGGAAGCAGGTAGCACAGAAAGAAGGAGGAGGGGAAGTTTTTTTTAAGATCTGTTTTGTTTTGTTCCTCATCACTTTATCCTGATTTTGATTGGTAACTTATTAAATGGATATTTTTCTTGAACCTTTCCTTATATTTTCTCCTCCCCATCCCACTGAAGGGGGGTGTGAGCAATTAGCCATGTGGTCTTTTGTCTGGCTGTGACCTAAAACACGATAGCAATATAGTTGCATTGCACATGCGGAAGCCTTGTCCCCTTGTCTTGTGCATGAGTCAGACTGTAATTCATGACTTCTAAACCAGTATATATGTCCAGGGGCCTTTTAAGTAAGGCCTGAGGTGCCCTTTAATGTAAGACCGCAGATGATGATGGCCCTCAAATTTCCTTCTTGCTTTTGAGATATTATATTTTCTGGATGGGAATAAAACTGAAAGATACTGCTAACAGATCTATTTTTCACATGCTTACTTGAGAATATAGGAAAACATTTAGGTGTATGCATACTCCTGACAGTTTAATCAAAGCCTGCATGCATTGTTTACATGTATTTCTTATCTGTTGTCTTCCTGATTACAATAATTTGAACACGAGGTACTGAAAAATAATTGTTCTTTTCATAAATTCAGCATGTGATCCTATAGAAGAGTAACTGCATGCTTGACTGCGGATTGCCTATTTATTTTTCTTCATGGTCTGCCTGGCAAGGTTAATTACATGAAATCAAAGAAAAGCTTTTTGGCTTTTCCTACTCAAATGAAGACAAAATGTACACATGATCTTCATATTACAGCTATTGAACACACTTGACCCTTTGCCTGGTCATTTACAACACCATCAAATAAACACACAAGGGCAGCAAAGGCAGAATCTGTACCTGAAACTACCAGAAGAACTAATACCTCACTCATCTACTGAATTAGAACACAGGTCTACTTACTGAGGTTTGCCTCACACATTTGAATTCTTATTCTTTAGTCCATAGCAAATTCCTAGGGGAAAATGAATGCCACTCATTATACAGAGTCCCCATGTCAATGCTTAGCAATTCAGATTCATCCTGGCAAATTTTACACTTCGCAATGTCTGGCATGTAAGCGCCAGACCTGCACAGAACTACTTCTGCTGCTGTCTTCATTTACAACATAACACTTGTGCACAGTTGTGTCAACTGCTTTACACTATCTTTGAGACCATCATTAATCCACAGCTTCTAAGAGATATTTAGAGTTAGCAGAATTCCTGGAAAACAGTAAGGTATGCTCACCAATTTATAATGACATAAAGATAGTGTAAAGGCATGAGGGGAGTTGTTTTTTGTTCAGTTCTGTATTTAGAGATTGGGAATTTTAGGGATAAGATTCACTTTAATAAACATTTAATCTTTAATGCAAAGGATATACATAGTTTCAAAGATCTAGAGAAGATAAATTCTTGTCATAATAGGGTGAGTATACAAGAAAGTAAACTTGTTTTCATCAGCTGAAAGTTACAGTTTTAAATCTGCCAATGTTGCTTTTAAGATTGTAAACCTAAATTTGTTAAATGTTGTTTTCTAATTTAAATGTTGCTGATAACCTAAATTGACCAAAAATAGTGTGGACATTTGGAACACCATGGGAAACATGTCAAAACATTTTTTTTTTTAATGTGGAGTTATTGTTATGAAGCAGCTTGTCTGCACACAACGCTCTAGTGAATGTTTGGACAGGAACTAAAAATGAATGAACCAGCTTTGGGTGCACTGTGCAACCTTCAAGCAGGACTGTATTCATTAGAACTGTCTCAGTCAGTCAAACAGCCTGGATAATTTTAATTCTGCCCTTCCATCAGAGTCAGTTTGACAAGGAAGAAAGGTACTGAATTTTGAAGTCTGATGTTAATAGTTGCCAAACCAGTTCCCTTTAGAGAGACTACATTCACACCTGGAGACAGGAGACAGAACTTTCTCCACCTTTCACTACTGCATTTATTCCACGTCTGTAGAGAAGTCCCTGCCTCCGGGACTAGAAAGTTTATGCAGAATTTTCTGGGAAAAGTCAACCTTAAAGACTGATTTAAAGCTCAAATATGGTGGACAAAGGGGTCTAATGGGAAGTGTGAAACTTGGGAGTGCAAGACTCTCTCAGAAAGACTCAGGTCTAGGCCTGCTTGTTTGAACTGACATCTTTCAGTCCTTGTGAAAACAACAGAAAAGCCAAAGATGGGACTTCTGGACCACTGTGTACTTCATAATGTTAAACTGTTGCTTTCAGAGGAAAAATAAATCTGCTTATGATTAGTAATGAGGACACTCTTCTGTGCCTTTTTTCCCAGATCTGTGACACATATAGTTTAATGTGTCTTATCATAAGTGCAAAATAATGCCTTTAGTAAGGACCCCTGACCCTATTTCAGTTAGGAGAGTCTTATGAGTTTGGTGATCTAAGAAGCAGTAATAATAGCTCATTTCAAGACCTCAGTGTTTTATGTTGTGTAAGGCATTCAAATCTCTTCAGAAGTATTGAAGTTATGGCAGATTAACTTTTGTCCAGTAATGCAGCCAAAACACTCCACAAAGGAAAGTACTATTTCCCTAAATTCTAAGGCAGAAAAGGTTATGCTATTTATGAGCAAATTTTAATATCCTCTTTTAAACATCATCTTAAACATTGGATTGACCAAGTCATTAGGAATTTTGATATGATTTTGAGAAGGGTGATAAATTGTAAAAATAGACTGTTTCCTTCTTCATCTTTACTTTCCACTGAAGTGATTTCATTATACTGTTTTTCCAAATGCTCATTCTCTTCTTTTTTGGCTGCATGCTACTTGTTTACACAAGTAGACAAACTTCTGAGGCAGTGTAAGGGCAATTAGAGCAGTAAAGATAAGCTGTAAGACACTTGATGGCTTTATGTCCATCGATCAAACTAAAACACTGGAGAGAAGTTAGTAGTACACAGAAACAAGCACTGTTCCTCATAAATCAATATCAGGGATTCTATTTGACTGTCTATTTATGTTGACCTGCTATTTATGGTCAGCCTGATCTTAGCTAGCAAGTGTAAGTAACATTCAAACTCAGTTAAGATTGTCAAATAAGGTCCTGTATATTGATTAGCATTGTGCCAGCATGTGCAGTGCTGACTGGATACCAAATAGAACTGATACTTAATTAAATCGAGGCGCTTCT
>NW_010236441.1:0-10390 GCF_000690775.1 Eurypyga helias
GGCAGCCAGCTTCTCAAGCAGAAAGTTCTTTCTAGTTCTTTCCCTCTCTCACCTTCTTTGCACTTCTTATCCTCAGTCTTAAAAAAAGAGGTTTATTTCATTTTTAAAACCCGTGAGCTGAGCCACCTGAATATTTTTCCCCTCTCACTTATCTGCAGAGATAAGAGCCTGTTGGAGAGGGCTGGTGTAAGCAGCTCATGCTAGGGTATAAACAGTAGAAGAAGCCAGTTGATCTGAGGGTTTTTCATCTGGGCCAGCAGTGTACCTCATATTCTGATGTGGATTCTCGCCAGACAAGGTTTACTCATTTTCTGAAAATCACACTTCTGAAAAGATTGTGGAATGAGATGACTAATTACTGTACAACTTGTAG
This sequence comes from Eurypyga helias, assembly GCF_000690775.1. Taxonomy (NCBI): domain Eukaryota; kingdom Metazoa; phylum Chordata; class Aves; order Eurypygiformes; family Eurypygidae; genus Eurypyga; species Eurypyga helias. Next base: position 374 of record NW_010236441.1, read on the forward strand.
CACAAATATTTCCAAAATCAATCTGAAGATTCACAAATAACTGAAAAAATTAGTGTTGAAATTGTGGTTGGTTGTTGCCAGAGGGGGGGCGGGGGTGGGGTGGGGAAACAACCACAAATCCTATAAATTTTATTCTGACTACTAGAATAAACAAAAAAATCCTTATCCATTGGGGACTATGTAAAACAATAGATGAGGGTGCTTTTAAATAATGTGTAGTAATGAGGAAAAGCTGTCTGCATTCTTGTTCTCTATACGTAATATGTCAAAAGGAAAGCATGCCAAAAAAATTATTTGAAAATTTTTTAAAACCACTAATGATTTTGACTCCTATGCTTTCAGACACCTTATGACAGCTGGATTTGCAGGTAATAAGGTGTGAATTTGAAAGGTACTTAATGATTTACAAAGACTACTGAAAGATTAATTTCTGAAAAAAAAAGAAGCTGAACATGACGTGCAATGTCGATGCAAGTCCCTGAAGAGAAAAACTACCTCCATGGAAGATAATCAGCATTTTGTCTAAACCTAGAGAAGAAAATGGTGGATGGAACTGTCATGTGACAAGGACATGCAAGTTTTCACTTACTCTGTAGAAGGATGTTGCACTCTGATGATTCCTTTATCCTTTACAACACATTGTCCTCTCCGGTCCACACAGCTTTTCTCCATTCTTAAAGCTGTGACGTTAAGGGTCATTTCAATTTCTGTTGAAATACAGCACAAAGTGTGACAGTAGGAATAACTAGGCACCTTTCCTTTGAACATATGAAGAAGTATTAAAGTCAATGTATATCACCCATTGTTTTATGTGCAATGTACATATACTACAGGCAACCTTCCAGGACTTAATTAAAAAAATACATGAAATTATTCAGATTATATATTTTAACATATACTTGTGGTAACAGGGCTTTAGTGTTTCTGTTCTGTGGATGTTTTAGGAGGCCTATCATACAGTAAGGCCTCCAATCTGCCATCAGAACAGAGGGGAAGGCAGCCTAGAAATCTTGCACTGCAGAGACCTAATTAATCTTCCAGACAATGTTATAGTGCACTGTATCCAAGGTGAAGAAGAGGAAATGGGTGGTGCTGAAGGCAAAGCAAGACACAGTTACACAGAGAAAAACAGCAGCTCAAGTCTGCCTCCTTGGCACACCAGCAGAATGGAGGGTGTCTGGAATGTGAAACTGGCACTCTACCTTGGCTTGAGGGCAGAAAGGCTTTCTGGATGCCCAGGGAGATGGATCAGAAATCAATTCCCCTTTGCAACAGGGATAAATTCTGCACTCTAGGAGAGAAAAGGAGCTGAGCTGAGCTTGATGGGACGTTTGGAAGAGGAGCAAGCACAGCACAGGCTCCTAGACATGAGACCACACCTTTCTCAGAGGCTCTCCGCCCAAGGAAAAATGTCATTTACATTGACCAAACAATTTGTGTGCTAAAGACATGGCTGGAAATGGCTGCTGACATGTTTTGTAAACTGTAAACTGCCCTAAACAACAGAAAAGAAAGGTGTTAATAAAGGATGATAGGCCTGGAAAGACCCTTTGAATCCCCTGCAATGGCAAGTAAGCAGGACATCTGGTCAAAGAGGTGCACAGCACATCTGCACTAGACACCATATGGGATCACAAAATTGTCACCAACACCATGTAACAAGCTGAATGTTGATGGTAAAAGTCCTAAGAAGGAAAAGGAGAAGGAAAGTTGAACACACTTCTGACATCCAGTGTGACACCCAGTGTAAAAATGAAACCTAGCAGATTTTTCTGGGACATCTCTTCTTGCAAGTTATCTGACTCCTCTAAAACAAAACCTTGAAAGAAGTGTGGGGAAACTCTCTATACCAAGAACACCAATGTAGAGACCAGATGACAGTGTCATGCTAGAGTCTGCAAATAGGATTGCAGCTTGCCTGGGGACATACACTGGCTCAGGGTGCACTTACAAATCTTGGGCCACTCAGTGCTGCCTCCTCTGCCATAGGTCACCAGGCCCAAAAGTCACCTATCCACAAGCGCTCAGTAGTGAGACTCTCCTTAAGGTAGAATTCATACCCAAGAGAAACCTCTTTTGGGTCAATGCTGTACAGGGCATATAAGAAAAGACACTGCCAAATCCTGAAGTCAGTGAAAGTTTTTTTCCTAAGGGATACAACACTCTTTATGACAATAAAATACCTTTATGACAATATCCATAATCATTTAGATACATCTGGGTGAACTGGGGACATTGGCGTGGAAGGAGGTCTGATTCCCTTCCTCAGAACTGTGTTTTGCTCCAGATAAAACAAATGGTTGTGCAATATGTAAAGACAACATGGCAGAGTGCAGTGACCTGGTGCTCACTAATCCAAACCAGACTCTACAAGCTGCTGAATTTCTCCTCACAACTGCTTCTCTTTAATCCTCTGCTACACAAGTGGCAAATATTTAACATTAGGGGTTTTATTCTGTTTTGTTTTTCTCCTGGCTCATGACCATGGCACTCATATTACTACTCTTAAATTTGCAGAAAACCATAATTTTCACCATCACTTCTCTCACATCTATTTAAAAAAAAAAATTAAGTTCATATTTTCCATGGTTTTAGACATCAATGGCTTGGACCATAGCAATTTTATTCTTTTTTATTATAGAGCTAAAGAGAAGCAAGAATCAAGAGGCATAAGGATTTAGGTGTCTCCAGAATCTTTTTCTTTTGCATATAGAGAACAAACAAGGCCAGACACTCAGGAGGGCTGGGAGGCTGTCTCGGATAGGTGACATTGTCATTGCTGAACATGTCCTGTTTCCAATATGAAGATAATTTCAAACTTCAAATTCATTGTCAGCCTTCACAATTTATCACAAACATTTTTCACCAACGTGACAAACCAAGTTGTCAGTAAACTACTTTGGCATGAATTCATAAACATGAAGGCCACATCCTGTGACTCTGAGGCCACAGTTTCAAGACTCAAAAATTAAGACTATTAAATCCAGCAGGTTTACCTCATCTTGCACCCTCCAGTTGACCTGTGTCTGCTGTGACATGCCAGAGCCTGTGAGTTTTGAACTCACGGAAATATTAATCTCGATGGTGCCCTGAGTGTCTCTCACTCCTTGTTTTCTGTGAGGAACCACAATGAAACCAGTGAGCACGATGGTTCTCTTCATTTACCACCGTTGAAAAGCAGGACATTGCGTTACCTCATTCCTGCATGTAGTCTCAGGTCCTAATGATAGTTTTGCTTTGAAATTATTCGTGCTTGTTAACAAAATCTAAGGGATGCCAGAAGTACAAAACAGTGTGCCAGGAGGCCCCATGAGTTTTAAATGGCTAGTATGGAGCTTGTGTAACTCCAAGGATATCCTCACTAAAACTGACAACCCAGGGAAACACTGTGCGTGTCTGGAACGGCCTCAAACAGCAAGTTGAACATTATATGAAAGCCAAGCTGACAAATAAACTACAGATCCAAGCAGGTTTTCACCCACACTCAGCAGCAGCCAGCAGAGGAACTCAGATAGCGCTCAGTGCACCCCATGAGGATGGAAGTGTGGAAAAAGAGGGAACCTCTGAGGATTGGAAGAAAAACTTGAAATATCTTCAATTCTAGGCATTTTTTTTTCACCTTCACACCTGGATGTTGGCAGAGTTGTTCCTCTCATCTCACTATTTCTCTCCCTGGCTGTTATTTCTCTTCCCAGAGTTTGGGGGTTTTTTTCCCCTTCTTAAACATGTTATCCCAGAGGCGCTACCACCGTAACTGATGGACTCAGCCTTGGCCAGTGGCAGGTCCATCTTGGAGCCAGCTGGCATTGGTTCTACCAGACATGGGGGAAGCTTCTGGCATCTTCTCACAGAAGCCAACCCTGTAGCTCCCCACCACCACTGCCAAAACCTTACCATGCTAACTCAATGCAACTAAAAATGACCAATTGCAAGAACGTACATAAAACGTACACCAGCATCAGAATAAAAATTCTTGTCCCTATAGTTTGGCTGAAGGTGTTGTGTGCTGAAAAAACTGAAAAATTTGTTCAGAGCAAGCAGTGTGGTAGGAGAACTTTAAGCAGTCAACACAGAACTGCTGACTTGTCACAAGAACGTTCAATAAATTCCTCTGTAACAGATGCACAAACGCCTGAGTGCAAGAAACAGGTCACCTGATAAAGGATGTCTTTAAAAGGTAGTATTGAAAGAAAAAGACAAGAAAGTTAAACTTTACCAGGAAAGAAATAAGGTGGCTGTCATCACTACACTACACAAACTCACTGAGAATTTGGGTACTGGCATTGGTCAGTCAAAACTTCCTTGAGCTAAAAATAATCCAATTATTTGTGCTTGAGGATCCCAGGAGAAAGTGAAATGCTAGGAAGAAACATCGAACAGTAGCTCAGGAAAGGGTTGTTTTATTCCATTTGTTATAATTTCTGAGTTAAATCTAATCATGTGCCTGTTCTTTCAAAAGCAAGGTCATGTTTCTCTGCATGTAGCTTTCTCCATGTTTCCAGTGACACACTGGCGCTAAACAAAAACATGTGGAGCAGTAACTAGGTGCAGGCTACAGCCAGTGAACAGTAGGAGGTTCTCATTAACTTATTTCAACATATAATTTCATTTCTTCTGGATTGGGATTCATGTTAGCTCACAAGATTGTTTGTCTTCATTTTCAAAAACATTTGAAAAACTGGGTTTGCCCCACCAGTGTCCTCATGCTGTTGGAGCCCACATCCACCACTGCATCCAGGGACAGAGAATGCACCTCTATCAGAGAGAGCGTGTGTGTGTGAATACATGTCAGTGTGAAGCATCCTCTAGCAATATTAGAAATCAGATTTGGCACTAATAATCTTTTCTGGTGATGCTGGACTAAACAACGGGATAAAGAGGCAATGGGCATAATGTTCAAATTCTGGTAGGAGCTGAGGTGGTGACAGATATGGAAAAAGAAGAGGTAACACCCCCAAGGCAGCATGGAAGAGTGGGATCAGGTTATGCTTGGGATGGGGTGGAGGTGAAGAAGGAAAGCAAAGACAATGCAGAGATGCTCACTAAGTGCTAAGGGATACACTGAACTGAGGGGAAACAGTAACGTAGCTCCTACCTAATACATCATTAAGAAGAGATATTAATGAAAATCTAGCAAGGGACTTACAATATACCGCTATCTTTATTCCATGTATGAAGCCAAATGACCTCACACTTAGTGATTTAACTATGGCTAATATTTTTTTTTCTTAAAACCTTGAAAAAAATGAGCTCTGGCCACACCCAGGGGGGAAAAATTTTTTAAAAAGTAGGGTATCACACAGAAAACTGGAAAATGTAGCAGCAATACATACTGTAGAACCCCCATAACCTTTGCATTATTTCTTATTTGATAGGGAAGTCACCTTCTGGAAAAGAAATGGAGATGAGTTAAATATTTCTTCCATTCTAACAACCACAACAATATGACCATGCAAACTTAAACCAACAGAATTCTTGGGGAGCTGAATTTTACACGTGTGAAGTTCACTAAGGTGTGATGAAAAGACAAATGCAACGTTTGGCAGGGAATGATCCAGGCACACATTGTCAGTGCTTTGGGGTAAGAGCTACCTTTCAGTAATACCAGTGAGGGCTCCTACCAGGCAAGATTAAGGCTGTCCTCCTCCCCCAGCACCACACGCACTGCCTGCTCGTGTGCAGGACTGAGTGATCAGCTCCCTCCAGGACCTACTCACCCACAGCATACCAGGTCAGCCCTGTTTGTAGAGTTCCTAGCACAGTGACTCATGGTTGTGAGAGGGCTCCAAATCATTCATCATAGAGGAATCAGGACTCATACTGGCACCATTTTACAGCATAACTGCCAGGAGTGGTTGTGTTCTCAGATTATAATACTATGACCTTAACTGTTCATAGCAGCACATCTTTCCCCTGTGCTTTGCAAGACTCAGCATAAGCTTCTAAAACTTTCTTTTCCAATTTCAGTAAGGACAATGATTAATAGAAAATTCTGCAGTATCCCTGTTTACCCTTCATTTTTGCAATGCTTTTGCAATGGTGTAGTTGCTACAGGCTTTGAGAGCTTTGAAATCATTTAATAATAGGCTCTGATTACGTGAATATTTTCTAGGTTTATGTAGAAGAATTATTAATTTCTTCCTTAAAGCGTTTCTTTCAAGTGTCACCTGTCCATAAAACCTGGATTATTCAGAAGTAAGGAAAGGATGGAGGCCGTGGAAGTGGAGTTATGTAACCACTGTCTAGTTTAGGTAACTTTAAATATTTATCTTGAGTGCAAGCCAGGGGACCAAAATTAGGATTTTGTCCCCAGAAGAATCCAAAAGAAAGGGAAGTGATCCTGGCAGGGAGCAGGAAATAAGGAGCAGCTACCCACAACCGCCATAATATCTTCCTCTTCCATGTATTTCATCAACCATCTTTTACTCCTGGATCTTCTTAGATGGTACCTATCTTGCATTTCCTTTTGCTTGTGTATATATAGCCGATATTCATTGCTATCTGTCACATACAGTCACCTCTTTTTTATAAGCTGTTTTGCTATGCTTCTCACCAAGAGCACAACCAGAAGTATTTGTCCCTCACTATAATTTCTCTAGCTTGTTCAATGTCCAAATGTCAGTACAGCATAACTCCACTTTGTGAAAGAAATGCTCTGAAAATTGGTCACTACTAATGCTCTTGACCTCACAAGCTGTATCAGCGAGCTGCCACAAAAACACTGACTGATTTAATTAGCAAAAAAATAACCATATTCTTCAGATAAATGAGAGGATACATGAATAGATGCATCCATCACCATGGTTTGGCAAAGAGAAGCACCGTATGAGATCTGGAGCCTTTTACAATCGCATGCTTTTGCTTTGCAAAGCATTTTTCAGGGACTATGTCTCATAAATAATTTTTAACAACTTTATGTTTTCTATGCTTCAGCAAGCTCAACTTACTGCTGATGACTGAGTGAAGTCCAGATGCTTTAGATGTGGTGTCACTAATGGGTGTTTCACCTTGGGAAGTTTCCAAGAGAACATTTTTTTTTGTGGAGTTGGCACGATCTGATGAAAACAGTCCCATTTCAATAAGACCTGTCAGGTATGTCTTGCTTGCTCTCCCTCAGCCGATTGCTGCACTCCTGGACAGGCAGCATGCAGTCCCCAGGCAAGCAGCAGCCAGCTGTATCACTGTAAATCAATAATTCTCCCTGGAGGACTTTTAAAATGGGAAACCCCATTTTGGGATTTCTGGAATTCAAGCAAAAAAAAAGATATTCTGAAATTCGGAAAACCTCCATGCAAAGAAGGTACATTTCATCAAGCCCAGGACAATTTCCAATAATGAACATATGAGTTATAATTTTGGATATTAGATTCAAGACTTTTTAAAGTGTTTTTTTTCTTCCTTCCCAGCACTGGAGCAGTAAAGATAAACAGATGTACCTGTAAAGACAGTCCATATACCATATAGTCTTTTTAAAATCCTTTATATTCCCAATTCTGCCTCATTCTGTTTATTCTCAGAGACATCCGATCTTACCCAGTAGTTAACCCATTTCTTCTTTGTTCTGACATTTTATTTCACTCCAGATTTTTATTCAGTGCAACTGTTTTTGACGATGTTTCATGCTGCAATTTTCAAAGCAATTTAAACAGGAATCCAGCATCACTACTGCAGTTCCCGATGGCCTTGCTGTCTCTGCTGGGTCTTCCCCACATACCACCGGTGGGAGTTAGGAACTGCTCAGATGGGGAAGCTGGCAGGAGATAGTGAGATAACTGCACTGCTAAATGAGGAGAGGCTGGGGACCCAGCTTAGCCACTCCACACGGCTGACTGCTCTGCTGTATTCTTAGCTTCGCTGTGGCTCTGTCTTGGCGCACTCCAGTCAGCTCACTCCTAGGCAAAGCCTGAGTATGGCTCTGGGACAGGTTCACCCCAGGGAGCCCTCCAAAATGCAATATGGACAACATTACATCACATTTTGTTCCTGTCCTTCAATGTCCTCAGATTTTGCACTCCGCAACACACCCTACACGGTCCCCAGCTCCCTCTCCCCAGGACTTTCAATATATAATCTCCATTTCAGGTCATGAAAACACAATTTGGTGTGCTGAAACAAAGATCCTGTACTGTTTTAGATCCCATGAACTGAAGCACAGCAAACACTCATTAAATCTTAGGCTCACCATACAGGGCCAGGGAAAACCCAGGACAAAGAATTACATATGTGATGTGGCTACAAAGTCTTGCCAAAGGTTACACTGGAAATATATAGCAGCCCAGAGAATCAAACCCAGCTCGCCCAAGGTACCGATTATAGAGTCTAACTAGCAAGTCATCCTTCCTTGCTAAGATACAGAACTCAGTCTTCCAACCTCCCTTCTGCTCTTTATTGCTAGTCCCATAGATATCAGCTGACACTAACACTTCTCAGGACTATGGTCGTGATGCAGTGAGATTACAGATGTCAGAGACAAACTCCCATCTCTTTCTGATATTCCTTTCTGGAGTGACAGGGTACTTGTTCACAGCCCATTCTATTGCTTTGCACGTGTCTGCATTCCCCCACACAGAGGAACCAAGCCACTGAGCTTTTATGACTGCGGCTCCATCAGCCTGGTCACCCCTCCTGTCAGTTCATGTGCAAACCTCATCTCCAGCAGTGTTAGAGCATGCCAGACATGAGGTGTCTCCTTGTATCTCATTCCCAGTATCCAGCAGCAGTTGGCACATCTTGCTGCAGTTTAAGCCTCAGATGTCATTGTACAATGGTTCCAGAAACATCTCTCTGGTCTTCTCCAGAGCCTCTGCTCCCTGTCAGGCCTTTCCTCACCGATTTCCACTCTTCACTTGGCAAACACCCTGCGGCACTTCTTCCATCTGATTTTCCAATGAATTCTCAGTTTTGTAATGCTTAATTGGCCTGGCTTCTTAAGTAGATGTTTCCAAAGTATTTTTAAAAAGAAATTAAAAAATCCTTTGGATACCTCTCTGAGGTACCTCTTCTCAGCCTGATTGATGAAGGGGTTTTTCTTTCACCTCACCACTCATTGCATATGTCTGCTCATTGATACATACTCCCACTGGACTGTCTGCTTGCAGACTATCTTCACCTTGAGCTCACGGAATTTTTCCATATGTAGCTAACGTTCACCTGGAATCCATGGTTTATAAATCTCCTGCCTTTTTTAATGAAGATGATGATCTTTCTAGTGCTGATGACTGTACATTTTACCTTGAGCAACAGTTTTTTGGCCAACTTTCTTCTTTACACTGATTGACTATAGGTCCCTCTCTTGTACCTCAGCTGCTAAATAAGTACCAACACCTGCTGTGTTACTCTCAACAATGAGAGACAGAGTTTTAAATAATAACTTTGCTTCAGATGATCTAAAATATTAACACCTGCTGTTTGAAATGTAAAGAAAGCAGATTTGTATCTTTATAAGACAGTATTATTTTCAGTATCTGAAGAAAAAATAATGTATGTAGTATCAGCATGGTTTGCAAGCTCTATATTCTTAAATATCATTAGTCAACATGCTTCAGTCACAAACTAACCTAAAAAAAAATATTGTTTTATTAAAACCAGCAGTTTTCCTTACCCCTTATCCATTCTGGGCTGAAGTGCAGGAGCAACTCCACCCAGTTTCAGTGCTGGATATGAAAAAGCAGCATTAGCCCTTTAAAGTAACTAGAAAATCTGTTGTACCAGACAATAGATCACTGATCCACATAAAAATTTTACTAAAACACAAGGAACTGGACTGCACAATTGGGTCTTGAATGCATGCTGCTCTTAAGACCTGCAGTAGCAAAGCACAGGTTCAAGCCCTGTCACCCACAGGTGTCCTGTGCTCTCTGCTGGCAGGAGCACTACTGTAACTCCCACGTGGAGATGGGGCAGAAAGAGTTCAAAATGGGTCTGAGGTGCTGGGTACGTACGACATGTGCTGAGGTCCTGTGCTTCCAGCTGGGAGTTGGAACTGAGGCTCTCTCTTCACATCAGCTGTCCTAGCAG
>NW_010236441.1:10474-23857 GCF_000690775.1 Eurypyga helias
GGTCTAATTTTTTTAAGATTTGAAAGGTGTCATGCCACTGTCTGTAGTGCGTCCCTTAAGGATCTTCTGTCCAAGGCCTGAGCAGGATCAGCCTTCTGGAAAGAGGACATCATGGGGGATGACAGGGAGAGCATTCCTCATGTTATGCCTTTTAAGCCAAAACCCTTGGCACAAGAATAACGCAGATGTTCTCGTGATAGCTGATGTTCCTTGAACAGAAGCAAAAGGTCTGAGAGTTCTCCGGGATTACACAAACTTTGTTTTTTTCAAGTAGGTGACATCAGTGGTCTTACGTGGAACATTGAAATGCATCCAGAACCAAAGCAAGACTTAACAGTTTCCCATTAATTTATTAAACATCTATCATATACAGGATGTATTTTGGATAGAAAAATAATGAAGAAAAAATTACTGGTATGCTCCCTCTTAGACACAGGGGAGAATTTGTTTTGATCTCTCTGACCTCTCAGATTTAAGGTGGACAGAAATCAGAACAACTGGAAAAAGGGTTAATAAATCCTTGAGGTCTATTTAAGCAATCAATTGAGACTAAGTTGTAAAGAACCAGGATTAACCAATCTAAAGCATTTTAAAATTATTTCTCCATTTCTAACCTCAGTTTTCCTTTTAATCCTCTGATCCTCATTAGTTAGCTTGGCTTCTATGTTACTTATAGTGAAATAAATTAATGTGGTGATGATGAGATAGAAATATCAGTCCCTGAAACTGAACCCTGCCAGCTGAACTCCTGACTTCAGCAGGCTGTAGCTTCAGAGAAGAGTGCTGCTGGACTGCTCAGAAACACTCCAATTTTTTCTTATTCACGCATGTCAATTATCAGTGAATTTATTCCAGCGATAATGAGTATGGCCCTAGGGAACAATTTAATATTGTGTATAAATGTCACAAAAATGCATCTTTCACATGCAGTTGTTTTAGAAAAAAAAATTATGGGTTTGTACTGTATCTGAAAAACAAGTGTGTTTTTTCATAAAAGCAAGAGTCTTTGCCTTTCATTGAGCTGCTCCTCCCTTTGCTCCTGACAGATCATTTTCTAAAAAAAAAAAAATCCCTTCTTTCATCAGATTTTTTCACACTGAGGGGATTCCTAAAATGCTTATTCCAAAATGATAGGATTTCAAGAAATCAATCATAAAAGCCTGGAAGTAGTCACTGTTGCAGTAAAGCAGATAAAAACCCAATTAGCACGTATCTCCTTGTAAAGTTGACAAATTGATGCCCAATTAAACAGCAACTGAATAGCAAATGTATTGCAAAAATTTTATTTCTTTCTTTGATTTTCTCTTTATTATTTCATTTATGGAGGTAGCAACTGCCTTTCCAGTGTTACACACAATCTCTCTAATGCTCCACAGAAACCGCTGCTGAATTGATCACTGTAAAATCTTTGTATTGAGGTCTTCAAAGTTATACCAAAGGGGAAGATACCTCCCTGGAAAAAAATTAAAGTAATCTGATTTCTAGCCACTAAGTCCCATTGAAAAATTACTAAATAAAATGGATTCTCATATCAAGGAGAACAAGAGACATTAATGAAATTTATACGTTCTAAGGAATATGATCAACCACATATTACTTAAAATCTATGTGTCCATAAATGTTACGAAATTGAAGTGATATGAGCAAGAAGGTCGTTAAAGATCTCAACAGTTAGTGATAAGAATCCAAGCTACATTTGGAAAGCTTTAAGCATTTGTATAGTGAATGGGGAAAATGTTAATAACTGGGATGCTGGGAGGAAATTGAAAGTAATGACCAGTGATGACTGGGCTATCTCTCCTTACTGGTATGAATAAGGAACATGCAAATAAAGTAACAAAATGCTGGATTAAAGAAGTTAAATGAGCACAGGTGTTGCCACAGTCTGAAAGAAAAGCAGGAAAAAAGAAGTCCCATGGGGAACTGATTCTCTGGACATGCACACATAGACAGAATGACCAGAGGAGGCCTTACAGGGAAAGGAGCTGGAAACTCTTCTCTGCTGGTGCGAAATGGCAAATGCAGCAGGAGCAACCATGTTGCAGACAAGCTCTGCTCCAAGGAGCATCTGCGCCCAGCCTTGGTAACAAGTTTCTTACCATGATTTAAAAGTGCCTCTAGGAGCAACTTTATGGAAAGAATTGTAGGTGAAGCTCAAGACGCATCAGAGGTCCAAATCTAACTACTCCTGGCTTTTTATAGAAAGCATGTCATCGAGGGAGTCTTCCACCTCACGGAACCAACTGGTGGATTTTGTTTTCCATGAGTTTGATATTAGGGAAATCCATCAACTTAATCAAAAGACACATACATTGTGGCCAGAGTGAGCCATCAAAATGAAGGCCAGTAGTACTAGGATTGTCACAGTCTTTCTGTGGCCCTCCGTGCAGCCGTGGTTCTGGAGTCAAAAGAAAACTGATGTAAAGTTCAAATGGATAATGACTTCATTGCTACTGATTTGAGGATAAACATTCAGCTGCTCAGACTGAGGATGTGTTTCTCTTCCTGACCTTTGCTTCTTAAATGTACAGAGAAGTCCTAAATGGTACAAAGTCAGAGGCAGAATTTACAAATGTTTTGAAAGCAGTTATGAAAAATATCTCAAAAATAAAATAATGCAAGGTAGGTTTTGGTTTTACTAGTCTGCTATTTCCAGAGTTTGTTCTTCTCCATTAATCCTACTGCACATCCTTTGGCAGCATGTGTTAACTGATGCAAATGAATCACCCCTCCATGACCACCAATAGCTAGAAAATCTCTCCTTTACACATCATTACGGTGGATAGTGGAGGTTGCTGAACTACTCATACCTGTTGATCTTAGTAACCACAAGAATCATCAAGTTACTATTTGAAAATCAGAATCTAATTGACTTTCCTAAAGTCAAAGAGAGATAGAAAAAAAAAGTCCTCCAGATGCAAGGCTCTTGTTTCTTGGGGTATCATATTTGACAGATAGAGAAGTATGTACAGCATGTTCCTTTTTGTATCTTTAAAGATAACAGCAATACCTTCAGCAATATGAAGTACAGAGTGTTGGGTCTTTTTTCTTTTTGATATGCAATTATGCACACTAAGAAACTACAGCCTGTTTATAAGAACAGGAGAAGTTGACAGGGGAAAATAATCCCACATCCTCTTTCACTGCAGTCTGGGACAGCAACACAATGCCTGTATCCCAAGTATACCTGAGGTTCCTCAAAGTAGTACAGATGAGAACAGGTTCTTTTCCTGGTTTCTTGGGTGGATCTTGCAACCCATCTGGGGCTCCACATTTCCTTAACTACACAGCTAGCCACACTTCAGGTAGGGAATTAAAAGTTGCTCAGTGGCTGCAATCACAATGAAGAACTACTCCAGAGCTGTGGCTTTCAAAGCAGAGAATAACAAAAAAACAAACAAACAAAAAAAAACCCAACCCCACAAACAAAGCCAACCAAACAAACAAACACTTCATTTTTTTCAGACACGCTAGTGTGAATACAGTATAGTTTCAGTAAATTCATAATTTCATATGGCCACCCCTTGGTCTAGTGTAGACTCCATAGCTCCTCATATCCAAGAAAGGCACACCCATTTGCCTCAGCCAGAAATCCAGCCCAAGAAACTTCCTGACACTGAAAGTGCAAGACTGGACCAATCACTGAAACCCAGGGAGTTATTCCAAGTTCACATCAGCAGAACAGAGATCAGAATCTGACCCAAATATTAATTGACTTTTGGAGTCTCTGTGTCTGGCCATCAAGAAACGCCTGCTGGGTGCTAACGCTGCAGTCTGCCGGCAGAACGCGAGGAGACTAGCGAGGAAACAGCCGTGGATGATGTGGAGCTGTTGAGCAATGAGTGCCAAGTGTTGTACATGTTAGGCACGCAGAAAAAGAACATTGCAAAATTCAATCACTAGCTGTACTAGAGACTACATCCCAACATAGATATGGTTTTTAAGAATTTGTTTTTCCTTATATCTTCCTATAGATGTCCTTGTCCCTTAATGGATCATCCTATGGTGGGTAGCAGTGGAGAGTCACCTCTGTTGCCTTGCCGCCTAACAGCTCCACTAGACAGACCTGTGGTGTCTGTAATCTCTTTGGAGAGCCTCTTGCTGCTGTAGGCATCTTCACGTTGTACCAGGGAGCATGATAATACTGAAAATATTGCTGACAGAGTAGAAATATACATTAAACACTATGGAGATAATATCCCAGATTCCAGAACATTACAGCGGCACTGATACAATTTTGTATGAGCTAATGAGGGCTTTCACTAATGCTTGTCATCTTAGCTGCAACAATGTGCTGACCTGGGTGACCTGCTTCTAGATGGGGAGTGAGCTCCAAAACTGTGGCATCCCTCATGATCTGTACTGTTTAATATCTTCCTCAACAACATCATGGGAATGAGAGCACCCACAGCAAGTTTGCAGACGTCATCAAGCTGAGCGGTGCGGTTGACATGCCTGAGGGATGGGATGTCATCCAGAGGAACCTGGACAAGCTCAAGAAGTGGGCTTATGTGAACCTCATGAGGTTCAACAAGGCCAAGTGCAAGGACCTAGGGTTGGGTCGGGGCACACCCCAGTATCAATACAGGCTGGGGGATTAAGGGATTAAGTGCAGCCTTGCTGAGAAGGTTTTGGGAATACTGGTGGATGACAAGCTGGATGTGAGCCGACAATGTGCACTCACAGCCCAGAAAGCCAACTGTATCCTGAGCTGCATCAAAAGAAGCGTGACCAGAAGATCAAGGGAGCTGACACTCCCCCTCTCCTCTGCTCTGGCCAGACCCCACCTGCAGTACTGCATCCATCTCTGGGGCCTTCAGCACAGGAAAGACATGGACCTGTTGGGGTGGCTCCAGAGGAGGCCACAAAAATTTTCAGAGGCCTGGAGCACCTCTCTATGGGGACAGGCTGAGAGCATTGAGGTTGTTCAGCCTGGAGAAGAGATGGCTCTGGGGAGAGGGTATTGTGGCATTTTAATACTCAAAGAGGGCTTGTAAGAAAGGCGGGTAAAACTTTTTCGTAGGGCCTGTTGTAATAAGACAAGAGGTAATGGTTTTAAACTAAGAGAAGGTAGATTTAGATTAGATATAAGAAAAATGAGCGTGGCAAAACACTGTAACAGGTTGCCCGAGAGGCATGGAATGCCCCATCGCTGCAAACATTCAAGGCCAGGCTGGACGGGGCTCTGAGCAACCTGATCTAGTTTGAAGGTATCCTTGCTCATTTCAGGGGTGGTGGACTAGATAGCCTTTAAAGGTCCCTTCCAACCCAAAGTATTCTATGATTCTGTGATTCTATGATTCAATAAATACAAGCTTCAACATGTCTACACCATCCTTTACTGTACAGTGTTGAGTACCTGAAATCACAACTTTAGCACAAGGACTGAGTTCATGAATCACCATGAGAAACCCTATTAGAGATGAATGTTGGCAAGTGAAATATTCTTGGTGAACACAGGAAAAGCTAATTCCCATAAGAAGCCAGTAATGCAATCCAGTCCAAGGCTGGATTTAGTCTATTCCCTCTGCCACGCAGTGTCTAAGAGTTAAATTTGTCTGCAACTCAATTTTCTCAAGTTATCCATAAGGTTCACTTCACTTCCAAAGAAGTTTCTAATTTTTAGGTACAATGTGGGTAAACAATTCCAGAAATCCAATATGCAACATACTTCTGAAAGTCATTTGGATTTACACTGACAGCTGAGTGGGAAATGTTGCAGAGGAAAGACTTTTACTTTTTCTTCCTTGTAAAATGATAGAAATAAAAACTTATTACAAAGCATATCTGTTCATGAGATGTAGCACAACTTTGTAGTCTGCCACTTTACTGGGCAGGAAAGGAAAGAAAGGTTCCTGAGCTGTGTTCCCTTTCTCTCTCCCTCCGTCTAAAATGCATTTTGCATGAAGTTGTTATAAGATAGAATGTGTAAAAAGCCTAAGAAAAGAGACCAAAAGTTAAATCCTTCCTCCTCAATACCATGCCAGGCATGAGCATGTGAGACATGCCGGGCAATGCCATGAGCATGACACCTTGCTCAGACCCAGGCATGCTCAGGTCATGTCTAATGGGTCAGGTTTGTCATTGGGTCTCAGCAGATAAAGAGAAGTCAAACTGCAGAGTAACCAGGCATGAATGTGGATCCCAAAGACCTCTGATAAACAGCAAGGTGAGTAAGAAGTTTAAACATTTCTGGGGTACTGCACAGTAGCATGGTACATGCATTATTTTGTCTAAGCTTTCTGCTAAGTCCTTGCATCCACCCTGTGGATTGGGAAGGAGGCCTTTGTTTTTATTCTCTGATGGTATGCACTCTTAGTCCAGTGAAGAGAAAAAATAAAAGTGGCAAATATTTGGAAAATATTTGAAAAACAAAATGGTGGTTTATTTTCTGGCTTCCTCTTCACTCACAGTGACAATTTGCACAGCTCTATACCATTTACCTCTGTGGTGTTACCTCTGCCAACAAAGCTGGCAAAGCTCTTGCCAGACACACACACAGACATGGGACCTCCTTGACCCTGCACCTCAGAGGCTTCCTATGTGCTTTATTTCTGAAATGATGCTGTCAGCATCACTGCAGTACAGTGCGGTACTGTTGAGGGGACACAGAGGTATCTGGGATGCAAACTAAGGAAAAGGCCAGCAGTGGTGACAGACAGAAACTGCCAACACAGAGGAGACACTCACCCAACCTGCCCAGCTTGAGCAACACAAAGATCTAGTACCTGTGTGGAAAAAACCTCCCATGTGAACAAGAATAATCTCACCATCAGGACAAGGAATTAGCACTTTTTATTCACTTCATTAGGTAGGTTATATATCCCAATTTTAAGATCCCATTAGAACAAAATTTTAAAGGGTGCTGTCTCTTGTTACATGCTAGTCTTTAGACAGCTACAGCACAGAGCCACTTTTAAGGTATCCAGGATATTTTAAAAATTAAGTATTTCCAGTAATGGGCAGTTTATATTTTGTTAGGAAACACCTGAACATATCACAACCATGAATCAGCCTTTCATGTGGTGTCAGTCTGTGGACCAACTGATACCACTTATGTTTTTTCATGATTTACGTCCTGGCATTAAGTTAACAGGATGAGCAAAACCATGAAAAAGAACCAACACCAAGCAACACACTCGGAAAGGATTTTAATTTTTTATTTTCTTTCTTGAGGAAGGTGCAGGAGATACAAAGGAAGAAGTTACATTCCATTCACAACTTTCACTATATAGAAATTAGGAGGTGGATCAATACTGCCTCTGTAAAGGAATATTAATCCTTCCCAAAGGAAAAACTGACTGGTCAACAAAGGTCATACAAAATTGTCTCCCTCAATGAAGCATGATTTTTTACGTCAAATGTAGATATCAAAGATAAGTAATTGTCAGAGGAGACCTTGCCTTGCACAACTAAGCAACAGCACTCTCCCTAGACTGAAACTTCTGGGATGAAACCAACTCTGAGGGTGGAAACCAGTGAGGTCTGGAGCTCTCTGACAAAGTCAATAGGCAGGAGAGAGAGAGCAAGAAGGAACCATTGGGGAGCTAGAAATGTGTCTCCACAATGAATGGTGAATGAGGAAGAGTTCATTATGTAGTTTCTACTAACTTCCCAAACACATTTTTGTCTCTGTGGAAGCAATATGAAAGTCTTTCCAAAGTGTTTTTGATTGTTCAATGCTTTTCTTGTATTCAGCAGCCTTTAATAGTCCTTTTAAGGATACAAAATTTAAGAATGGTCTCAAGGCAGTCTTTATTTTTAAAGATCTTTGCCAAAATCAGCCTTACGTCTTTACAGCCCTGGATTATACACTGGTGCTCAGCTTGCTGAGAGAACAAACTGTGAGCCACATCAGTTGCTTTTGCAATGGCAGGTACCCATTGCTGCTTCCCGAAATACTCTGGTCCACTGAGGATGGCAGAGGACACAGGAGGGCGTAGCGGTGCAGAAAGCCTCAGGCAGGAACAAAGAGCAACAGGCCAGCAGCAGGACGATTCACCCACCTCACAGCCTACTCCCCATGCAGGTTTGGGGAAGCCCCAGCCTCCAGCTGCCTCTCCTCAGGGATCCTTGCACAGGGCAGGCAAAGGCATGCCAGAAGCCTGGACATACCATGCATATACAGTGTCCCCAAGGCAGCAGTTGACCTACAGAACAAGTAGGTTTTACCTGACGTGTGCAGGTGAGCTGCAACACTCATACAGACTAGGTGCAGATTTATGGGAGGGCTGGTGGCACTGTCTTGCCTGCTATAGGAGGCAGCTCTGCAGACTGAAAATTTGGACACATTCTTGAAGATTGGAAACTGTAGTCAGGTTATCTTCTATTTCCTATGCACACAAAATCTTAGTAAACCTCTGTATGGATTTGTGCTGGAGTACCAGAGCCTAAAGGGTGATTCTTCAGAAGCAACAAATAGGTACACAGGAGCTTTGCTCAAATGCTTGGTTTAGCTAACACATTCTTCTTACTGCCTCTGTGTTTACAGTTTCAGAACTAGGGTTGCAACATAATCTATTGCTCTTCTCTAGGAAAAACTACCCACAAAGCAATCCTACAGAAATCCATTTGCTGGAGTCTGTCCCTTGAGTCTGACCACCTTCAAAACTGAGTTCTTCAATCCTTGACCAGTGTACAGCTCGCCTGTCCCCGGAAGGACTCTCTCTTGGCAATTTCCAGGCTGGCATCGAAACACCAAAGGGTGGGTGTCCATCTGTGAGTGAGGCATCTCCGCTTCCATGAGGGTCAGAGCACCCACCTGGGTGTCTGAGGCCATTTGAGAAGTCACAGAGTATCCGACTGGTTTCCAGCACATCTACAGAAGGACATAGGTTGTGTCTGCCAGTCTCCTGCAGATTCCTCCATACCCTGGAGCATCCTAAAAAGCTCTTGTGTGGGCCACTGAATTGAATCTCTAGTCAAAGGAGTACAGAGCAATTCACCTCATCCAGCACCAGAAAGTTTCATGTAGTTTTGGGACCACACATAGATTATTTTTGTATGAACTTCAGTAAAAAAGTTTCACTGCAAATCTCATTTTTCTCTCAAAATATCAACCTATACATGCAGCTTTCCTTGCTGAATCATCCATTTTCCCATTCTTTGTAGCATCTCTCCTAATAACTTTCTAGAGACAATTTATTTATCCATGAAGGCTGTAACATCTTCCTAAAAGCTTTTTTCCTCTTGCTTGAGGTCCAGATTTATGCTATTTTCAGCACAAATAAAATACTAGGTCTTCTTCACATGTAAATCCCTGACAACTTGACTTCACTTCTAGTTGACTTCACTAAGCGGTTCCTTGGTTAACCAAGCCCTGCTCTTTTGAAACTGGACACTTTATTTACAGACCTGCCTTTGCTTGTTCATCCATGCTATATAGACCAAATCCATTAGTGATCATGTAGATCAATGTTGTTTTCTTCAACCATCTCATTTTTAGCATTAAAACACAAGTAAAAATGGCAACAGCTCATTTTGGTTAACCCTGTCCATGGTCTTCCCATTCATACTCTGGAAGTGAGTCTTGCATAGGAATCCAGTTCTGGATAGTAATTTCTCTCTCAAATACGACAGTGATCTCTATTAAAAGAAACTCAAAAAATCTTCCCTCAGTCCAGAAGGGGAGATTAAAATCTCTTGAATTATTTCTCAAAACATTTTCTCCCCAAAATTGGTGTGCTGAAGCCAAAGCAACACTGCATTTCTGGTCTCTAACAATGCTAAATCCTTTTCTCAAATACAGGAACCAGTGCTCATCTTCTGGCACCAACAGTACAATGAGATTCTTTCTGCAGCTTGTTATATCAAGCCTCAAGATATTTGTTCCCTGTGTCCTCTGCAGCATCTGTTTCAAGTAAGGCTCAAAGAAGTGGTGGTATTACTAAATACAAGAATGGGGGAAAAAAACCCCAAACCCACAAAAACCTAAACAAATTTAAAAAACCCTTCTATTTTGGATAATGGAACACAATTTTTTCTCATAATAAATGATTAAATCAATGGCCCAGACAATTTCCTATTATATTCAGGATCACAAAATAAGAAATAAAAAGCTAGAAAATCAGAAGATACTTTAACAAGGAAATTTGGAATAAATGATTAATTTAATCTTTTCCCTTTGTGCTTTTTCTTTTCTATCTTCCTTTAAAATTCTTGCATTTTTTGACTAAAAATCTATTGGATCTTATTTAAGTGGGTTTTTTCACAGCCACTTCACTGATGAAACTTACTGTTACATAGCATATTTTATTCTGAAATGGTACAAATCATTTATGTGCAAAAGGTAGGTAACATTGTTGTCCATATTTTCTCAAAATACTCAGAAAGGCTCTGGGCAGCTGTGATTTGGTATAACCCTAAACTGAAACTGTTCAGTTTCCTAGCCAGCATTTCTGAATGTTGTTTTGCACTGGCACCCAGCAGCTTCCCTTATCATTGCAGCGAGCCAGCAGCTAACAGTATCTTGCCTTTTCTTCCCTCCTCATCCCAGAGCAGAGTCAAGGGTCAGAAAGCACTCTGTTCTGACAGGTCTTTCTCGGCTAAATCCTGGCACTGTGAATCTTTCATACAACTCCCTGTGGTTGCACAACTTGACCTTGAAATATCTGCTGGGCTTAGTCACAAGCATAACCCTGCCCCACACACCTCCAGCCCCTTGCTGCTTTCCCACAGCATGCTGAGACATCACCCTCTCTCTATATTTCACACTTGAAAGCAAGAAGGCATAAACAACATTCCATAAATCCCTGTTTGTGATTGCCAGCCCTCCTGTGAGATGCTATGGGGCAAAATGTGGAGGAAGGATAAGAAAAAGTGGGTTCACGTGCCTCAGGATAGGTAATAGATATCTCATCACTGGTCCTCTCTGTTATTGCAGACATTCATAAATACTAAAATACTTTTCCCACAACTGCTGCCTTTACTCCATCTTGCATGGCAAATGCCGTCCCTTTATCTGAAGCTTTATACACACTAACGCCAAACAAGCAGCAGTAAGCAGACGTCCTCTGATGAGTGCTCTCTGTCATAAAACTTTCCAAGCTAACAGATACAATATGCTATTTCCACAGGACTAATTATAATAGGTCAAATGAAAACATCCTCTGAGCAACTGAGTAATTTCTAAGGAAATCTTTCCGACTCCATGAAAATGAAGATTACTCATGCCATGACAAATCTGGAAGAACTATTAAAGGTTTCACTCCCACTTGTCACCAATACTTTAAACCTGACATCCAGCTTCCAAAAATATTAATAATGTACCTAACATATCCTTTGAAATACTTTTCCAAAAGTGAGAAACTTATTCCCATCCTTTAGGGAATGGTTGATACTAAGAATTGAGCACAATCTTTCATCAGCAATCTTTTGCCCTAATATCAAAGGAATTGTACTGTTGTTACAAGGACATTGATTTAATAAAGCATTTATGTACATATACAACTTTAATGGGATTAATCATGTGCTTAAGATAAATATATCCCTAAGCACTATTTACAGATACGAGCACATTTCTTTGGGTCCATTTCCCAAGTTTGTTTAAGTACAATATAACACAGCAGTATAAAGTACCAATATTGCAATTGCTAATACTTTAAATAAAAGAAACACCAACTCCCTGTGATCAACTCTCTCAAGAAAAATATTCAGAAGCTTTCCACAGAGGAATAAGCCTAACAATGAGGAAATAGGAGAAATAAAATGAGCAAAATAAAACTGAGACTTTCAAAGAAGTTACACAACTTCATTGACTCGCACAAGATGAAATCTCATACTGTTGGGAAAATTCACCAGGTCTTTCCCTCCATGGGTGTGCAAACAGGAGAAGAATACAGCTGATCTCTGACTGCAAAACCAATAAAACTAATGAGGTGATAGAAAGCAGATGGGATATGAAAGGAGAGTTGGTCTGCAGCAGCTTCATTCTCTATGAATGTCTGTGAGGTTTTGAATCACAACTGTGGAAACAAGCTGCTGAATTTCCTCCCCTAACCCTCCTGGTAATTTTGTAATTTAAGTATAAATGCTCTGGAAGTCAGGATTCACAGCACACTGCTGAGTATCATTTGCAAGCGGAGGATGCTAGTGGGAGAGAAACTGTGACTTAAAGCTATGTTGTCATGCAAGTAAGAAAGCGAGGGAAAGATCCCCAGACTGTTTTTTTTCCTGAGCAGATGATCCACCTTGCCTGGACTTTTAAACAAAAGTGAGCCCATTGATTAAACATTTTTATCACTGCTGATTAAAATAGATTAAGGACTCTATGTTGTAGTCTTCTTTCTTCTCTCTGAATCAGAACGAGTTGTTTGCTATTAAAGGGAAGATGAAAATGTGCTTATCATTTAATAAGAGTCAATCTGGAAAAAAAACTGAAAGAGTTTAGTGTGTTCTTGAGGCATTAACAAATGTCTCCTGGACAGGTTTCCTTGGGCCCCAAAGTAGGAACAGAGTATTCATTCCCTGTAAGAAGAAAAAAACAAATGTAGCACATCATAAAACTACTATGGTAACAGAAAGAAGTGAAAATCAAAGGGTTAACACTACCTCTACCACTTGTTATCAAAACAATACTATTCTAAAGTTACTGTGCTATGGTCTGTGCTACTCTTTTCTCTGGTGGAGAACGGAGAGGTACTTTGCTGTTGTGGAGTCTTTTTATTATCCTTGACCCTGCAACTTAACATACCTGAAAAATCCCTTGGGCCTGTCTGAAGCCTATTATAGAATTGCATTCATCTTTATTCCTCAGACACAGTCCATTGTTATAAGGTACCTTTTAAATTTCTTTTATTCCTAAGGGATAAGATTTGGTACTCCTAAATACACCACCTCCAGCCAGGTGATGCTGGTCTACTATGGTCCTGATAAGGAAGGCACTCAGACTCTGTAAAGTATAATTTAAATGCTTTTTATTAGAGCTATTCATAAAGAAAGAATGGATAGTACAGATAATAGCATGTCCCTTTAGATGCTGAGAATCTTAACTTGTGCACGATCAAACAGGCTTCAGTCTGCATGTTGCATGCAATGCAGACCCCGCCTGTGGAGAATTTGCCCCATTTGGGTCATTCAATCTATTACAGGGTTTTCTGACAAGAATACAAGTGTATTCATAAGTTCTGCTGCCAAACACAGAGGATGACTGTGGGATAACTTTTTGCTGCGCTTATAGATAAAGGCATTCCGCACTGGTACGACGTGGGAACTGCCTTGTAGGGTCTTCCACGAGTATCACATGTCTGAATGCCAAGGAAGATAGAATCATAGAATCATAGAATGGTTAGGGTTGGAAGGGACCTTAAAGATCATCTAGTTCCAAACCCCCTGCCATGGGCAGGGACACCTTCCACTAGACCAGGGTGCTTAAAGCCACATACC
>NW_010236441.1:24130-46373 GCF_000690775.1 Eurypyga helias
TAGGAGAGGTGCTCCAGCCCTCTGATCATCTTTGTGGCCCTCCTCTGGACTCGCTCCAAGTGGTCAATATCCTTCTGATGTTGAGGGCTCCACAGCTGGACGCAGCACTCCAGGTGGGGTCTCACGAGAGCAGAGTATAGGGGCAGAATCACCTCCCTCGACCTGCTGGCCACACTTCTCTGGTTACAGCCCAGGAGACGGTTGGCCTTCTGGGCTGCCAGCGCACACTGATGCACAGCTTTCAGGGACATGTCGTGTCTACACAAGTTAGGCATGTGTGTCGGATGAGATATCCTTCTGGAGGTTTTCAACATCATCTGCCTCTCTCCACTAATAGATGTTCAACATAGGCACATATTTTAGGATGACTCTTTAGTTCAGCACTAAAATGTAAGCACAAGCCAGGAGTTCAAGTTAAGTAGAATATACCCTACTGACAATAATCTCTTACCATCCTCAAATTCCCATTGTCTTGGATTGCCTTGACTCGTCCCATGGCCACATCTTGAAAACCTCTTATCTTCAAGACCAGGCTGGATGAGGCTTTGAGCAACCTGGTCTAGTGGAAGGTGTCCCTGCCCATGGCAGGGGGTTGGAACGAAATGATCTTTAAGGTCCTTTCCAAAGCTCTCACATGAATTGAACAACACCCATGGTTCTGCCCCTGTGTCTTACAGGGTGGGATGGGGAAGGAGGAGTAGGGAGAAGTAGTGCTGAAGTTCAGATGTAAATACCTCATGAACTATGAATGCAGAGGAGACAGGAGCCTAGGAGCTCAAACAGGTGAGCTGAACAGGTTTAAGTCGTGGCATCTCAAGAAAACACTGCCTCTTTCTGCCCACCTCACCATCTGCCAGAAGCTGTAGCAGGTGCAGAGGGAAATAATCACTCAACACTCAGTCCCTGTCACTCAAAAATCTGTTTTTTAAGACTTTCCCTGGCTCTAACACACTTTCAAGAGCTACTGGGTGTTATATGGAGCGTTCCAAAACAGTAGGAAGTCATCCTGGGCAAAAGGTAGGGTAACTTTATTTTTAAGTGTCATTAATTCCTTGCTGGTTTTATAGCCACCCACCCAAGTAGCATGTAAGTGCCTCTGGTAGAAGGGTCAGGAAGATGATTACAAAACCTGTAGGGCCTTCTTTGTAGTCTCTGTCCCCTTCCCTTTCAGTGGTAAACACACCACCAAAAGAAACACTATTTTTACTCTGTTTTTGATAGCAGTTCGTTTCCAACAACTGAGGGAAATCTCTGAGGATTTTTTAGTCACACTTTGTAGCCAACAGCACATAATCATGATTTCATTTCTGGGTACATCTGTTTTAGAGCACTGATCTCCTGAACCCACTAAGAGGCATGTGACAGACAACAGAGGACCGATTTATTCCAGCTTTCTAAGAAAGAGGCTTATTTCTCTATCATAAACTGTTGCCTGAACTCTGGCATGAAACCAGGTGAGTTTTAACATACAGCGGTCCTTTGTGCTGTCATATTTGAACATAAATAATGTAAAGATAAGCAAGAAGGAAACCCCTAAAGGACGGTGTGTTTTGTTCTCCTTTTGAAAACGTCCTCTGGCAGCCACACAAGAAAGCCTGTGCCTGGATCACCACTGCGGACTGATTCATTCGTCAGAGCTGAAAAAGTCAAAGGGAGGTCAGGAGGGAGCAAGAGTCAAGCTTCATCAGAGCCAGTTTCAGAAAGGTCTCCCATACCTTATTGTAAGCAAATACATGAAACAATCAAAAATGCCTAAATCGGACAACAACAGTACAACCACCAGAGACACGTTGTGTTCGTTGGTTTGCTGGCATGTTTGGGGAAACTGTGCTTGTAAGGGACTCCCGTTAAAGACACCTGACGCATGCCAGTGTGGGACTTGGATGTTCCTGAGTCATGGGGTCAGAGAGATGGTTGAAGGCAGACCTGAGTGTAGCCAGATTCCAACAGGCTCCGTGGGATTTGGAAATGGCCTATGGCTCTGGAGGTAAAACTAAAAAAAACACCCTAAAAAAAAAAATTCTCTCAATAGAAATTAATTTTTCACAAATGTCTCACTGCCCAGCCGGGACACTTGCCAGCTGTGCAAGGAAGAATTGGGAAAGGAAACCCTCCACCTACAGTCTAGGCAGCAAATTAGAGAGGCCAAGCTAAGGGAGACACCCAGTCTTCCCCAATGCTTAAGGAAGGTGTTTTATGCTGGACTACTGGGTACATGACAAATAATCCAGTATACTAAAAGGAAAGAGACTTGAAACAGAACAGTACACAGAGCTCAAAATCAGAGTCCAGAAAAAAAAAAAACAAAAACAAACAACCAAGTTATACATGCTGTGGTAAACAGCACAAACCAGGAATGGCTTGGCCACTGCAGAAACAGAAGGAAGAATCACATCAGATTACACTGCTTGCAAGAATTTGCTGATGCCATCACAAGAAGACAAAGAAGATGACAGCAGAAGCACAAGAAAAGGGTGGAAAATCTTTCCTAGTGCACAAAAATATTACAGCTGAGGAGGAACAACCAACATAGCCACTGTTTTAACCTGGGCATATATACATCAGCCAGTGAAGCAAGAGACACAGGAAAATGAACAGAGAAAGGCAGGGCAAAAGCAGATGATCTAGATGTAAAATTCCAGATCTAAAGTATCTCTTTTGACTCACTAAAGGAATATGGGAATTATATGAGAGAAGAAATAGGAAATTAGAATAAATACAATGTCTAATAGTAGCACAAAACTGCTAACAAGATGTCTTTTTTTTTTTCCCCCTTTTTGTCTAGAGGGAGTACTAGGGACGGAGCCAGTTTATTTAAGCAAGAGCTTGACACCTCTTCAACGTACAGAAGCTCCCAAAAAATACAACATAGAATAGAATAATCCTCTGACAACTAATCTTTGCAGCTACTCTAATTGCTAAGGATTTCTATGGAAAATATCTACAGTTGTTTAATACTTTTCATTACTGTTTTTAAAGCAGAAAATATTATTGATTTCTTATTAGAGAATGTATGGTCCCAGTCCTGAGTATTATTTTGCACTGGCTATTTCTCAAGTTCAGTCATTAACTTCTTATTGACTAATTCTCATGTAGTTATTTTGGATATCTTTCCATATTTGCACTTTCAACGTTATGGAATACAAGCAAACAGCAAAGACAGAGATACTGTGTGAATAAAGCTGAGGATGTCTGTGTTCACAGGATTTTGGATGTCATCAGTAAATGATGCCATGGCCCAGGAAAATAATGAATTTACACTCTGAACATTACTAGGGCAATATTAAAGCTAGCAGTCTGCTGACACACTAATTGGGTAAGTGGCTTAGTCCCCAAAGGAAATTAAATCTTTTGTCTGGGTAATTCTTTCCTCTCTTTGTCTGGACCCCATTTCCCAGTCTACTACAGAGCACCTATTCCAGCCTGTCTTCTCCCATAAGCAGTGAAGAATGGGGCATGCATGGTCCATTAACTGTAATACATCTACATTAAACATTTGGAAGTGCTACTAAGCTCCCAAGCTCTCTAGCCATGTCTAACCATGTAACAGGAGAGAAACAGATGCTTCTCTTCCTGTTCTCCCTCCAACTCTCCTTGCACTGATAAGAAACTTGGATACATTCCCCCACCAAGAGCTGTGAGGTCTTCAAACAGATGAGTGTGGGTGTGAGCTATGCTATGTAGGTCTCTGCCTAAAGTCTCCAGCAATGGTGTGTGCTGTTCATGCTCTAGCTGGGCAGCAGAAAGATGATAGAGAAAATTAAATATAGCTCAAGGTTTGCTTTCAGCAAGGGAAGCTGCAAAGGGCACGCTTTAATTACAAGTCTGGCATGTATTTATAGACAGCAGATCTTTAACATGACGGACATGAACGTAGCTGACAGCAAAAGAAAAAAAAAAAACACTAAAAAACTTGAGGTGAACAGTGAAAACTTCAGCTACTAAATATTTTTAAATCCGTGCATTTATCACACCTCTATTTAATAAAATATGCAATGTAAAAAGGAAAAGGCAATTAAAAGCAAAGCCAAGCCCCCTCAAAAATGGCCAAAACCCAGCTATGGGTATGTCTTCATCTACCCTCCAGAAAAGTTCAGAGCAGCCAGTAGAAAATTACCACACATGATAAAAAGAATAGAAAGTCTGACCAGTGTGGGTATCTCACACTGTTTGGCAGGATAGCCCCTGTACTGCTCTAACAGTACATAAAACCCTATGTGTCCACAATTTCAGTGACAGCAGCATTTGTAATATAAGTACATGTGTCCATAATCATAGGGAGAGCCAACAACAGGGGAGGGTTATTTTTTAATTAGTCCACAACAGAGCATGCAATGAAATTTTGACTTCTTGGAAATCACTTTTTTAAATAGGAGTAAGACCATAATGACACCTTCCTTATTTTTTTGCCTGCCTACACCACAGTTCATCCAGAGTAAAACAAAACTGAGCACCAAACCTCAAGGGACTTGAAATTATTATTTCCTTTAGGATATAATATAACCCAGACATAATTTCAAAACATTGCTCTTTGAACTTTTTAAAAAAAGTTGTTAAACCTAGTTCTCGGAAAATGATAAACCGGAGAACATCTGCTGTCTGTACATATCAGGAATTACTGATTCCCTGAAACTGAGATCATCAGACTAGCAGAAGTGGAAGTGGGCCTTTGTTGTCCATTCTTCATCTCTTCTTTACCTAAATCAAACCTATATTGAGGACAATGACATACATATAAAACCAATGTTGTTGTTTGGCTTAGTCATAACTTTGTATTTGCCTAATAGTATGCAAGTTTGATAAACAGCATGCTAAGACACAGCCAGATGTTCTCAGAGGCAGCCTGTTTTTAAGTAATTCCAGGGAAAAAAGGTGGCAGAACTGTGTTTCTTCCTGTGGTTAGAGAAAAGAGCTGGTAGTGGTTTTGACAAGACCTAAAGTCTAACAGGATTGAGGGACAGTCCTGAAAATGTAAGATAAAGACAATAATTATGAAGGCACCCTATTATGTATAGGTTTTGAATTGCCAAGGAAGTTGTGAGACTAGGGAAAATAAGAGGTCTTTCCCTGTCATTTTCATGGCTGATCAGTCGAGCTGTGCCAGGAAGACTCGTACAACCAGTTTCAATTCCCCAACTCTTGAAAATACTTTCATTTACACAGGCATAATCACAACTGTGTGTGTGACTGGACACACATAGCCTCCCGTCCTGCTGTTAGTCATGCCAATCCCCACATTACCTTCTCATTTGGCTATTCAAGTTATTATAGTGGCTATTGCAGCTTTTTTCTCAACGACTTTCCTTTTTCTCCAAGATCTCCAGGACTTATCACAAGTCCTGCATTTCTGCTTTGCTGTATTAACTAAGGCTCTGTGGCCTCATGCCAGCATCCACTGCCTTCAGCTCTATAGCGTTTAGCCAAGGATGTCTGTAGAAGGCAGCCAGAAGAATAAATCATAAACTACATTTCATTTCATACAGTGGAATGAAATTATTTAAAGAATCCTTGCACTACTACCAGGAGTATTAGTAGCATTATTTTAAACAAACAAATGAAAAAGGATTTACAAATAAAGCTATTTAGTTTCTCTTAAAAATTTTTATATTGACACACAACACGTTCTTGGGCAACTCATTCATTCATACCTTAAATTCAATTGCCTGCAAATTCTGTCATTCCCTGTTTTTTCCAGGTGAATGCCCTTGACTGTTGTGTCCTTCTGACCAATACAAGCCATTTTTATGACTCTTGGATTTTTATATCACAGTCTCGAGTTTGTCATGGCACACTACAAATTGTGGGGTTTTTGTATTATGCACAGAGACAACATTTTTGGCCCTGTCTGTGTCAATATTTATTGCAGACCTCCAGAGAGATTATAACACAAACCCATCCCTTTACTTGCAACTTCTCCATCTATTCTCCTGATACGTTAGCTCACTGAATATGGTAGCCAAGATGCAGTAATGGCATCTACAGATGCAGATGCAACAGATGCTCATTGGAAGCGTACTAAAGGAAAATCGCAGAGGTAGGGCTCTGGAGGTGTGGAAAGAGAAGGTTGTTGGAAGATGGAAAAGAAATAGCCCACTACATACAGGGACCTCTCTGTATTTTTATAAACTGGAGGAAGTATTATTACTCCTATATAGTGTAATACTGATAGAAGAAATAATAGACATTGTACTTCACAAAGACACAATGTAAGTATTAAAATTACTTGAAATCATATGGTCTCCACTATCTTTTCATATGAAAAAAATTATGGTTTCTATTAGTGAAGTATGAGGTGGAAATGCACTCTATTTCCAACCTGCCCTTCTAACCCTGTCAGCAGAAAAACCCCACCAGGGTTTCAGCTTAAATTCAGTGAACTGATTTCACGCTCATTCAACTGCTACAGAAGACTTCAGAGTTTTGACAGTGTTGGTGTGCCTTTTTTTTTCCCTCCTTGTTTCACAGTGTTCCAACATAATCATTTCCTTCAGGCAATTTCTCATGTACAGACAAAACACAGTTCAAAATGCTTCAGAGGGACTGTAAGGAGAAAAAAATTATGAATACTTTTAGGTTCAACAGAAACCCTTCATGATGTTTTTGGGTTTGTACGTGGTGAACATCACGTATTACATGTACATCTGATGTGGATGAAGGTAGCTTGCTCACTTTCTTCAGGCACAGATACTCACTCACGCTTGCAATAAGAATAACTTGAAAACTTTTGCCAGGTTCCCTTAAATGCATTCCTGTTTTTCCATGACAACATATGGTGGACCACATCTCCAGCTGGTCTAAATTAGAAAAGTTTCACTGAAGAATATTAATACTAGAATAAAATAACTACACAAGTTCAAAATAGCACATAAAATTTTAGAGGCACTTTCCTAATTTTCCATGACATCTGAACTGCTAGAAACTGTATCTGTGCAGTGTACTGCATTACTCCAATCTACTGTGTTACGTTTGTGACCCCTTTTATACCCTTGCCTCAGGGAAATTTTCACTTTCTGATAGCACTGTGCTACTGATTAGATTAGTCTTAAAGTTTTAACAAGAAAAAAACTTATTCATGGAGTTTTCTCCCGCTACGAAAAGCCCATCAGCCTATGCGAAGCACTTCCAGAATCTGCTACGGCAAATGAAGAACCTTTTCGTTGAGTTCAGCAAATTTGAGTAGGATCCTGTGTGTGTACCAGCCACTTCACTGAGAGCTCCTGTGAAGATGGCTCCTACCAGGTAGAAGGGTGGTTTCAAGGGGCTCTTGAAGAATGTGAAGAATGCAATCTTCCTCAAAGAATGAGGGAAACATTTTGTAGGAGACAACCGAGAAACGACTCCTCTGATAAGAAAAAGAACCATCCTCTTGTTAAACTGAGTCAGTTTTTTTGTGATGGTTCTGTGAGTTTTCCTGGTTGTGTTAACACACACACACCCACAATACGGAGTGGAGCAGAGGACAGAGGCAGGACCCATAGCACAGAATACCAAAGCACGTAAGCAATACCCAGTAGTTACCATAAAGGAGTGTCAGCTTCCCAGCTATTTTCAAAAACCCTGACAGGCTCAAATCCTTAACAGCTTTGTCTATATTAAACACAAAACCAACTTCTCTTAGCCTAATCATTCAGGTAAGCAAACAGAATGGAAACAAAACTAAAGATCTTCCCAAATCAACAGAGTATCCATTAGTTAAAGGGTCCCATTGATAGTCCCTGTATTTTCTTTTTTGTCCTTGTAGCTGTAACAGAAACCCAAAATGCACATTTCTGTAGAACATGTGCCTTTTGCCATGTAAGGTTTGTGCTCCCAAATTGTGTGGTCGTAGAATGATAACCAGGACCTTCATGTGAAAATGGGCCCTTTCAAAGAGGTAAGTTTTGAAAGAAGTCTCATGCGAAGAACTCTTAAAGAACTCTTCTGTACAAGAAGGAAAGATACAAGTAGGGGAACTGAAAAGCAGTAAGTTTTACACAGGTGCCTTTTACATGACATATCATGTGCAGGTGATTGCTATGAGATCCATTCAAGCACTGGCCAGCAATAAAAGTAGAATGAGGAATTCATATAGATAATGAGAACATCCAAGGTCTTTTCAAAAAAGTAAAGTTTAAAGATACATATTATTCTTACCTTAGCTCACAAACTAATGAAACAGCCAAGAACTTCTGAAATGCAGGTTTTGCCCTCAGCTATCTGTCTGACCTTGCATATATCTTTCTCGGATGCTGTCTCTGCCTAGAACAGCATACTGAACTGACTGAGGAATTCTTCTTAGCTCGCAGATGAATAAAGGGTTCCTGCTATTATCTCTGGTGTCCTCAGGTATTTTCCAGAGGCCCCTTGCACACGCATTGCACACCGTTACTTTTCGCTGCACGACACCATTCCCTGTGGCTCCTGAATACATCGTGCGCCCAAGGGTTTCTCAATCTGTCGGTGACTCTGAAGACGCCAGTGAGGGGTCCACAACACAGAGCTATGAAGTTATGAGCTATGACTTACGAACTTAGTTTGGAAGAGCTCAGCCCGTTTGTCCCCTGAGGACTTGGAGGGAAGCGCTCAGCAGAGCAATGTCGGCAGCTCTGCTCGGCACGGACAGAACGGAGCTGTGCAGCCACTCAGAGGAGTTTCCCAAGAGCCGATGAACACCAAGGCACGCTGCAGAGTGGCAGTCTGCCAGAATATATAAGCATATACAAAGGGCCACGTCCACGTTAAGGAAATGGGCCCAAACCAAAGCCCATTAGCAAACCGGCACTTGTAGAAAACCGAGCTTATGTGCAAATGATCCATCTCTTCAGCCCAGAGTGAACCCAAATCCCATCTATAAGCACCTCTAATAGTGGAAGTTGTTCAAACTGGGATCTGAACTAAACCATGTGGTCTCCATTTTATATTTAGTCATAGTGTGCTTACTGTATCACAGTGTGAAGGTTACTACTACCTTAGGGAGCTCCTTTTTTTAATTGCTCAGCATCATGCTGTTGGATGGAAAACAGTGTTTCTGTATCATTGAGATCTGTGGTTTCCAAAATATATCTTTTTTTCTTCCTTTTTTTTGAAAAAATCAGAATGACCAAGCAATAGGTAAGACATTAAGCAAACAATAAAAATGCTGGTTTTATTTCCTAGAGGAATAAGCGACTGGAAGCCTGAAAGATGCAGTCACTAGTAATGTAAGCGACTACAACTCCAGAGAGTACAGTTTTCCAGCAAGGGAAGCATTAGGCCTCTCTGTACGTACACTGGCCTTATCCTCCAGAGGAGCTCAAGCTGCAAATGCCAACAAGACTTTTCCACAAACAAACTGTGCTTCATAGCAGCATTCCAAACTGCAGGAGGGACAACACCAGAAGGCCAAAGGAAAATGAGCATAATGACCAAGTGATTTATAGCATCGATTGAAGCAAGTGTTATTACAAAATGAGGAAAACGTCTCTCAGCACTCCAATCACTTGGTGCAATGTAGATGCCAAAACCCCACATTTTGTATGCAGACCTGTAATTACAAGAAATAAAGCAGAAGAAATAGACAAACAACTGGGCTATGACGAATAGAGGCAACATCATGCAAAATCTCTCACTAGTTATTTTGAAGAATCAGGTTAGGGAATAAAGTAAACTCATTCTCAACCTACACAAAGCAGTTTTGAAGCTTTCCACCCTGCTGTGTGGTATTCAGCAAGACAAATTTTTCCCTCCTTTTGGCACAAGCAACCAGCAGTGCAATACTATTGACAGGAGCAATGAGATCAGCAAATACTTTGATTTCTACCTCACTGCCTGCTTTTTTTCTATTGAGCGTTCCCTGATAGCTGGAGGATCCTTATCCATATAAGCTGATAATCCTGTGAGGTTTTATTTTAGGGGCTTTTTAATTGCTTTCAGTACCAATTCAGGAACTCTGCAAAGCTTCATTATGAAAATATTCTAGAAACATATCCTCCAACAAAGGAACCCTGTTGCTCCCTCAGGTGTTCCCTCTTGCCTCCCTGAATAGAAATGTAGCTTCTGTCTACACAAAGTTAATTATTTTGGGCTGAATGCACTTGACATAGGTCTTCTTGCCTACATGAGACTTGGGTAACAAGAAAGCAATTCACTGACAATAGTCAAAATGGGTAATAGATAAACTGAGCTCAGGAAGGACAAAGAAAAGCTGGGCAGCCAATGACTTGCAAAGCTGCAGAATCCACGGTCCCACATCTGAAAAACTGGATGGACCATAAGAAAAAAGGAGATTATTGGCATATGAATTCACGCTCTTCATGTTAAAAACATAATAAACCACTTCATTTTCTAATCACTTCCTTAGGCACTGAGACAGCCAGTCTTGGCTGTGTGCACTTGCTGTTCAGACTACTGTCTGAAGCTGAAAACACGGATGGGGAGTATCAGAGCTCACCCTTGGAAATGCCACTATGTGCTTCCAGGTCTGTTCCACACTTGATGGTTAAAACATAAAAAGAAAGGGATTGCCATATCAGAACAGACTGAAGATCCACCAATCCAGTAGAAATTTGTGGGATAATCTATCCAGAGAAGGAATGTCTTGGTCACTCCAGACAGATATTTACTGAACTATATTCTGAAGTCCAGTTATTTATCCAAAACTAATTCAATGTTCCCACTATATAAACATGCTTAATCTCTTGATGCCTGACAAATTTTGTTCCAACAGCTCATACTACAACCACCTAAAGTAAGAACTTCAACATAAATTTGGATTTTTCAAATCCTGATAGGTTATCCAGATTCACATCCTGAGGAAAAAGCCTATGAATAATTAGTTCCAAAACATGAGTTAGCATATTAGCTTACAACAACAGCGTCAGTAAGTCTGGTGAAGAGTCAATAGATAAAGCATTAACCCTTAATAAAAAAAAAAATGTTTCTTAGTGAAATTTAGTGTTGATGGAGTGCAGAAAGAACAAGTCCTGATCTGCACTTTGCTTTAAACAGAAAATGGAATTACACGTGCAATTACATATGTGTTTCAAAGATCTGGTGTCACTGGTGGAAAATTACATAATAAGAACTGGAGAGATACTCAGCTTGGGATTCAAATCTGCAGTTCTAGCAAGATTAGTATATTAGTATATTAATGTATATATTAACTAACATATATAAAAGAGAATAGAGCTAATTGCCTCTCATTCATTAGTCCTACTACCGCTCATATGAGTTATGAGAGAAAATTGCCAATTCATTTGATGGAATGGAATGGAATATTTCAGTTGGAAATCATCTAGTCCAACTGTCTGATCATTTCAGGGCTGTCCAAAAGTTAAATATTATTAAAGGCATTGTCCAAATGCTTCAAACATTGACAGGCTTGGGGCTTGACTACTTCTCTAGGAAGCCTGTTCCAGCTTTTGACCACCCACTTGGAAAAGATATGCTTCCTAATGTCCAGTCTTGGTGCTACATATCAATACTGTGATAAGAAGGGCACATCAAATCAGGCACATAGCAAGGGTGAATGGATAGTTCAGCTGCCTATGCAGAAGAATAGCCGCTCCCCCTAAGTCTCCTAGGAAATTCTCTCTGAGGCTGGGACTTACACAATGGGAAAGGCCCATTTCAACCTTTCATTGTTTTGCACAAGGAAATAATGCTCCATAATTTCCTACAGACCTTTTCTATCCACAAAACATGTTTTTAAAGGGCAGAAGATGCCAAAGAGAGTCTCTGAGGTGCAGAAACGATGTCAAAGTGCAGCCAAATATCTGTGGGGTGACATTCCTCAAGAGACCCCGAATCAGCAAGTATAGTTCTCTGTCTAGTTGGTTCCAGCTGATCTCCTCTGTGCTTACTAGCAAAAGCACAGGGCTTTGTTAGAGACCACTTTTGCCTTCCCTGAAAAAAAAAAAGAAAAAGAAGAAAAGTCATTTTTAAGCTGTCCATTCCTTCCAGTTTGCATCCCAGAAGCATTTTCTCAGGAAAGGTGATTTGATGTCAAGAAAATAAAGCTTCTAATTAGCAATTCTGCTGGCAGGTGAAGCAAAGAGGACAGCAGCTGACCAAACCCTGCGCCTCTCCCTGCTCCAAGCAGAGCATCAGCACAGAGAACAGAGCCCTTTTTGGATGAAGAGGCACCCATTCTCCCTGGAGCTGCCAGTCCTGAACCTGGTAAGACATTCAAGTCCCATCATCTATGGTCAGTCTTATCCACCCATTTTGCATTTCAATATTTCCTTAGCAATTTGTATAAAGGAAGTACAGGACCCTGTAATTTAAGCCCATAGCACACATACTGTACAGATTTTCTCAGAAACTACTCACAAACCCCAAAGAGCTGTGGAACAGAGGTGACAAATACCAAATATCCATTTGGTATTCAGGTGACAAATACCCACATCAACTTACAAATAAGTAAGTAGATAATGGCCACACTTTCTGTAAGGAAAACTTGATATGAAGCTATTGTATTAATCCAGAGACTGGGGGTCTACAGTGCTCAGAGGAGTCACCTTTGACAGCCATAGTGGGCAGACTTTACTGGGGAGTGTCTCGTAAGCACTACAGACATAAACAAACAAGCAAATAAATACGTTTTAAAAAGAGCTCTTTTAACACTGTAATGGAGATTATCCACTGACTGTCTTTTCTAAAACTCCCTTCAGGGCTGTGTACAGGAAAAAGATTATTAGTGTGCTGTTTAGCACCACCTTGTGCTGACTTACCCATTACAAAGAAATGCAGTCAAGGGGGAGAAACACATTGTCTTAGAAAACAAATGCCTAAGATACTGGGTAAAACACTTTGATGTTTGGTCTGGGTTTGTTAGATTATTTTTCACACCAGCAAATTCAGAGCATAATCATTAAGAGCAGAAATTGTCAGAATATGCCATTCATTACTACTATAGCATTTAAAAATGAAACCAAGCAAGCAAAAAAAACCCCACCCATATCTGTATAGACAAGAGTGCATTTAAGTGTGCATTGATCAGAAATAAAAGGACTATTTTAAAAAAAGATGATAATAAATTGTTACATGTTAACAAAGCAAATAGATAATTATATATGCCCAGAGAAGCTGTGTATGCCCCATCCCTGGGTGTCTTCAAGGCCAGGCTAGATGAGGCTTTGAGCAACCGGGTCTAGTGGAAGGTGTCCCTGCCCATGGCAGGGGGGTTGCAACTAGATGATCTTTAAGGTCCCTTCCAACCCAAACCATTTTATGATCCTATGATTCTATATTTACTATATAACAGATAGTTTTACAAAAGCCTAAACCTTTACTAGAAGCAACTAGTGAAACTGGAAACATTAGCTGTTTGGAGAATAATCTGAATTTGCTGAAATTAATAGTATGTGGAAAAATGTGAGAGAGAAAAATCTGGTTTTGAAGTCTGCACACCACAGGGTTAATTCATCAGGACTGCAGTTGATCTCAAGGAATCCATAGGGTTATAGAGTCCCCCTACTCTCTACCTTGACCCTCTGGGGTGTGACCAGTGATGCTCACAGCCCTGCTCACAGATAGACATCACTCACAGCTACACACCTGTTCATCCTCAGAGCACCTCTTTGGAGTAGAAAACAGCACTATCTCTCCCTACCCTAAATGGGGTAATTTACTTTACCCCTTGCACAAAGTTACGTGACACAGGGTGGTTTGGACCCAGATTGGGGGTTAGTTTTCATCTCCACCGATGCCGTGCTTAGATACTCCCAGCTCAGGGTGAAAGGCCCGGTCTGAGGCCTGACAAAGACATAGTAACTTTTTCCAATTGCTTTCTGTGGTTCCTGGATTCAATGCTATGGGAACAGGTGAGATTTCATAAAGAAAAATTTAACAGTCTGCCAAAACCCCTTCTCCTCCCCCTCAAAAAAAACCCAGAAAGAAACCATTTCAGTGCCTTCCAAGATTCAACTAACACCTCAGAGCTTCAATTTTTTAATACTTTTAATGTGCAACCTTTCCAAAGCCCTTGAGTAGTTGTGAACTACAGCAAAAAGAAATCTTTTCACGCATTTTTGCTGCAGAAAGTCTGCACACAGCAAGCTGTCCCTCTGCAGAGAGCCCTTGATACAGCAGCCACACCACAGAAATCCCCCTTTTCCCCAAGCCTAGCTGGGAAGGGTAAAAGAGTTCTTTCCCAGATAAACTGTGTTTCAGTTCATAAATAAATCTGTAAATAACATGTAGGTTAAACAAAGGCTGATTAAGGGCTGGCAGCTGAGGTTTCACTTACTGCCTGGACAAGGTGGCCAGGGATTTTGCACTTGGTCTCTCTCAGAGAGAATATTAACTCCTGGGACTGGAAGGGATTTGTGGAAGGAGGAAAAGCATAATTAAATATTGCCCTGAGAAAATCTGCACTTTCTCTGTACATATGCAAAATGACTGTTGTAATGAAAACTGCTGAAGATAGTGTGTGAGTTCTGACAGCTGCCTGTATCCTAGGAAATCAAATCATTCTGTGTGCTATTAAAAACAACTGGCATACTCCGCAGCCCACCTCAGGAAAGAACACAGCACCTCTTCAGAGAACAGCAGGCAAGAGAGAATGAAAAAAGAAATCACCTTCACCGTGATCAAACCAAAAGCAACTCAGATTCAGTAGCATTTACATGGATATCCCTGCAACCTGCATGGAAACAAAACACCATCTGGTTCGGAAATCAGTGGTAATATAAAGAGATGGAGCAAATGGCACTTCACCAGTAGCAATCTCATGAGTCCTGTACTGTGATAAAATACACTTGTGAAAATGTCACAATATTCCTGAAGTATTGTTCAGGATGCTCTTTAAAGGGAAACCTGAATATTCAGCTTCATTATGTTCAACAGTCCAGAATGGACTGGCAAGATGAAGAGATTGGCTATCAATTCATTCACAAATTGAACTATGTATTCTGCAACAGCCATATGATTTATATCAATATAATTGAAGGAAGAGCACATTCTCTGTATTCAGGAGCTCCAGGATCTGAAAAAGATTTGGTTTTGTTTCTCCTGCATTTCTTGAATACATGATGCCCTTAGAAATCAGTGCCAGGCCACTACAAAGACCAAGTACATCTGATTTGGAAAAGATAATTGTTTAATTAAAAATTGTGTGTTTGCACGATGACTAATGGGAGATAGATCCTAACATAGAACTTAGGCAATTAAAGAATATTAGTGATAAAAAACTATGAAGATGATCAGAAGGCTGGAGCACCTCTCCTGTGAAGAAAAGCTGAGAGAATTGGGCTTGTTCAGCCTGGAGAAGAGAAGGCTCCGAGGAGACCTTATTGCAGCCTTCCAGTACCTGAAGGGGCTACAAGGAAGATGGGGGGGACTTTTTACAAGGGCCTGTAGTGACAGGACAAGGGGTAATGGGTTTAAATTGAAAGCGGGGAAGTTTAGATTAGATATCAGGAAGAAGTTCTTCCTGGAGAGGGTGGTGAGGCACTGGAACAGGTTGCCCAGAGAAGCTGTGGATGCCCCATCCCTGGAAGTGTTCAAGGCCAGGCTGGATGAGGCTTTGAGCAACCTGGTCTAGTGGAAGGTGTCCCTGCCCATGGCAGGGGGGTTGCAACTGGATGATCTTTAAGGTCTCTTCCAACACAAACTATTCTATGATTCCATGAAAAATTTATTAATAAGGTATAGTTTTTAAATTGCTTCCTCTGTTCTTTCTCTTCAGCTCAAATTCCTCTAAAGTTTCTCCAAAAGAAAACTGGTCTGTTTAGTATGAAGTGTGTATTATTCTGTCATAAGGTTTCAACTCTTTTTGAATAAGCTGAATGAAACAGTTGTCTCTTTGAGACACAGCCGTTGTTTGCAAAGAAAGAGAGTTGCATAGTCTGAAGCTTGACTATAACCTGGAATTGGTAGGCTGGGGAGTATGGGAAGGAATAGTTTACTTTTTTTTTGAAAAATGTGTTTGTGATTAGAAAAGTTTTTATATATGCATGAACATGCTCTTCTGCTAGGTGTATTAGCTATTATTTTTTTCTATAAAATCATCAGAACTAGTTTTCTTACAAAATTATACCATTATATGTTACTTGATGAATAATAACAATTCATTTCATGTCCACAAATCCAGTTCAAAGCTACCTACCACCAGCAGTGGTAAGACTGCCAGATCACCAGCAGAGCTGTGAGAACTACCATACCCAGGAATTTTCCATTATGAATTTATACTGAGGCAGCTGGATGAGGGCTATTAATTCAGCATCTCTCCTGCTCCACCTGGGCAGTTTTCAAGCTTCCCCTAGCCAAAAACCTAGTACTTTTTGTTAGATCATGTCTAGACATAGTCTAGACCATGCCCAGTCCCCACAGACAGGTACACATCCCACTTCCCAGGCCCAGATGTCCATACCCCAGCCTCTCATCCGGGTGGGTGTGCCCCCGCCTACACCTCTCATTCTCCCACATGCCCTGTTTTTCTTGCAGCGGAAACCCCCACGCCTGCCCTGGACAGGCGCAATGCAGCCTCCACCAGCTGCTGAAGACGCACCACCGAGGGACCAGGACTCCGGGGAGAGCTGACGTGATCACGGTCAAGGTTACCAAATCAGATTCATGAGATTCAGGGAAAAAACAAGTCAAGCTGATTCAGTTGTCATTATCTTTTTTCTTTTTTTTTTTTTTTTTTGTAATGGAGTAAGTCCATCTCCACCAAAACTTTGGGGTTTTAAACCATGGAAGAGTCTTCAAGACACAAGGTATGTTGGAGCCTGATTGAGAGACCTTTAAACTAGAATCAGCAGAAGAAGGGGATACCAACAGGATTCCAGTAGATAAGCCAAGGGTTGGCATGGCATTGTCTGAGAGTGGCAATGAAAATGGGAATGTTTCACTGCTCCTGGGAGCGCGGAGGGCTCAGAAGCGTATCTGAAATGCTTGTACACCTACACACATAGTAAAAGAAACAAAGAGGATGAACTGGAAGTGTTGGTCAGTTCCCGGAGCTACAATATCATTGGTATTAGTGAGACTTGGTGGAATGAGTCCCAGGATTGCAGTACTGGGATGGAGGGCTACAGGCTGTTCAAGATGGTTAGGTAGGGCGGGGAGGTGGAGGTGTCACACTGTATGTCAGGGAGGGGCTTGATTGTATATCCTTACAGTTAGGGATGATGTGATTGAGAGCCTCTGGGTGAGTGTTAGGGGAATGGAAAACAAAGGAGATGTTGTAGTGGGTGTCTACTACTGATTGCCTAGCCAGGAAGTAAGCACCAATGATTAATTCTGTAGGCAATTAGCAGAAATTTCTGGATTGGTAGCCCTTGTCCTTATGGGAGACATCAACTGTCCAGACATCAACTGAGAGTATCGTACTACTGTGACAAGCAAGTCTTGGAAATTCTTGAAGCTTGTAGGAGGTAGAAAACTTGTTGTCTCAAGTACTTGGTGAGCAAACTAGGAAACATGCTGTATTGGGTCTGGCTGAGATGGAGTTAATCTTCCCCACAGCAGCCGTCATACTGCTGTGTTTCGTATTGGTAGGTAGAAAGGTGCTGATAACACACCAGTGTTTTGGGTACTGCTGAGCCATGCTTGCTCAGGATCCACGCTGTCTCTCCAACATTGTCCCCTCACCAGTGGTTTAGGTGTGGGCAAGATCTTGGGAGGTGACAAGCCAGGACAGCTGACCCAAACTGACCAAAGGGATATTCCATACCACATGACGTCTGTTCAGCCATAAAAGCTAAGAGAAAGGAGAAGAGCAGAGAAGCCCAACCTGAGCTTGCATTGCAGATATTTAGAGCAGAGTGATGTTTATTTAAGGTTTAATTAACTGTGTCTCAGCTTACAAAATACATACTGTTTGCTTTATCTTATTAATGACAACTTTTTGTTAGAAAAGTTTTCTACCTGAAATACATACAGAGAAGTAAGCAGCAGAATTCTCCAGGTAAAACCAATGTTTCAGAATTACATCTCACTGACAAACAAACTGCTTAAAGATGAGAAAATTAAAGCCAAGGATTAAAAAGTATCAATGGAATTAGGTTTAGATTAGATATCAGGAAGAAATTCTTCCTGGAGAGAGTGGTGAGGCACTGGAACAGGTTGCCCAGAGAAGCTGTGGATGCCCCATCCCTGGAAGTGTTCAAGGCCAGGCTGGATGAGGCTTTGAGCAACCTGGTCTAGTGGAAGGTGTCCCTGCCCATGGCAGGGGGGTTGGAACTAGATGGTCTTTAAGGTCCCTTCCAACCCAAACCATTCTATGATTCTATGATTCTATGAATGTGATCTAAGTATCTATATGAAGCAGAAGGTTAAATCCAAATACCTCATGGCAAGAATGCTTGGTATGAAACCCAGTTCAAAATTGGCCCACCAGCCTCAGCAGATTCATAACAAAGCATATGGAGATTAAAATCATCTACATTATTTCATTAGTCCCATCCCATGGTGAAGAGATGCAATGTGAATGCCCACATCTCACAGCCCCACATCAGGCTACACATAGGAATTCAGTTCCTATTTGCTTCCCCAAACTGAGTCTAACAATATGACTGTGAGCACAGGCTGAACCTAGAGAAAAGTAAAAATCTTCCATCTACTCCACAGACCTATTCTTTCTTTCTGATCTAGGAGGAGCAGGAGAGACACTATGATGGCATGCAGCTGCTAGGAGACTGTGAGTGGCCAACACAGCAGCACGAGAGCTGGAGAAGGTTCCAACAGAGACAAAAGACATCTTAAACCTGTGGTAGACTCAGATCTGTTTCCAGCACTTCTAATGAATTTAGAATTTTGTTCATTCTTTTGCGCTGAGATCTCCATCATAGGAATATAAGTGGCAAAAGTCACTGTCAGGATCACGGGACTTCATGTGAGACGTGACAATGAAGAAGAGAAGATACAGAGAGAGGTACCTGTACCTTCCCTTCTGGGGGTGGCGACATGGTGGTGTGGTTCCTATCAGAAATGCAAACAACTGTGCAACTGTTAGCTAGGCTGCGTTAATTCGGATTCATGTAGTATGGCTAGAAATTATAATGGTAGAAGGAACTTGAGGATTCTCTGGCCAGTTCATGAGCTTCTGCAGGTTCCAGTTCTCTTTCCAGAAGACATCAGGCATTTAGTGCTAGAAGGAGTCAAATCTAAGGAAAATGCATCCTCAGAGGAAGCTGATAAAATGCAGATTGATGTTTTTCCTTTCATGTTCCAGCAATGGATTAGATACTTATGTACTCAGGATAGAGTCATTTGACATCATGTCCAGTCATTTTAGTCGACTATGTGGACAGGTGACATTAAGCTCATTCTTTCTACAAACAGGTTTGGAAGAGAAAAATAGGTTCTGTATTTAGTACACAATACAAAATCTTGAGATATTTACTCATGAATGACATTGT
This sequence comes from Eurypyga helias, assembly GCF_000690775.1. Taxonomy (NCBI): domain Eukaryota; kingdom Metazoa; phylum Chordata; class Aves; order Eurypygiformes; family Eurypygidae; genus Eurypyga; species Eurypyga helias. The sequence goes on from NW_010236441.1 coordinate 43,453, forward strand.
AAAAATGTAAATACAGCTCATGATTTACCATAAATAAAAGTTAAATAGCATAAAGAACTACCATATTTGCATGTTGGGTTTACAGTAGACTTCCAAATCTCTCTACTTATTCTTGCTTAGAAGGGAAGGAAGGAAAAAAAAATTATCTCTCCATTTCACTGATTGAACATGGTGTAATATGACTTTTCTGGCATAAACTGTGACATCTGTCCTGTTTTATATTTGTTCTCCTATGTGATTATTAGAGTACAATCTGAGCTACTTGCTTTTGGACAGAAAGGGGAGTGTAAGACTATGCACTGTTGTGTATTTTTCTCATCAGTTCTCCAGGAGGAAAAATAAGCAAAAAGCCAGAAACAGGACAGTTTTGTCCTGTTGCAATACAGGTTTTATATGGTTTGACATTTTAGTTTTCTGAGGGGGGTTCCTTATTTTCGCATCGTATTAGGTTATTCTTTAAAACACTTAGTGGCATGTATTTATCTTAGAAAAAGCCAGTTTGAAAGAACAAAATACGCTGATTTTTGTAATGATCCTTAGTTCCCCCATTAGTTCTTTCCAAATCCTCAGACTTTGCCAGGAAAAATTCATGAGTATTACATTGTGCAGGGAAGAAAATTAACAGCCTCAAGATCTAGGGCAGCTTTTAGATATCCCTGGCCTGATTCACCAAGTACTTTGATGAGCTCTTGGAACTGATGAAAAGCACCATAGGAAGCCAGAGTTTCTCTGAAGGACAAGTTTGATGTTGGCACCTGTATAACTGAGAAAACATGCAGTAGTAAACTATTATTTCCAACATCCTAAGATCTAAAAGACTTATGCCCAGCTAAGTTACATTACTGTAGTGAATACAAAATACAGTGAAGGCATCATTAACTGCCTTAACATTCAACTCCCTTAACATTACTACATTATGCAACAAATATGTCTGATGCAGAGAGATTTTTTTCCCTTGCACAACTTTCCAGCTGCTGACAGCCAATGGATTGGGGTCTTCTTGAACCAAAAGTCACATCTCTCATTATGAAGTTTACTTTGGGTACTTCTGACTTAGGCTTCCACTGCTGCAAAAGTTTCATGACATAGCTGTTTATTATGTAAAAGGTACTTCCTTCTCTTTATGCTATCTTCAGTTTAATATCAACTATCTCTTTAGAAATTTAAAAGCCACAACTCATTTATGAAATTAGTTGTGAAAAGTTGTTAACAATCATTCTTTATTCACCTTCTCTGCAGTCAGTCTACAGATTGCTATCAAATTTCCCGTTATATCTTTTCAACATTACGACTTCTAGTCTTCTATCTTTGCATGGTTGCAATTTTATTCATCCTCATTCTTCTCTGTACTTTTACCTATTATAGTCGATAGGATGACCTACCTTATCACGACAGAAGAAACCATGACTATTTCTAAACTAGGGACTAAATAGACCATATGAGGCTATATAACTTCAGACATATAAAAGCAGTCATGTGATTCTCGCAGTGGTCTTGGCCTTCTATTCATCCCTCATTTGCTTTTCCTCAGCTTCAACCTCCTGAGTGCACAAACAGGTTCTGCAGTCTCTTCCCTCCTCCAGTTTTGCTTGTGGGTACTCAAGACCAGCTCTGGCCTGGTATAGCTACTGGGAAAGAGACAGGAGAAGCCTTGTTGGGGGCCTCTCCCCAGCTCAGAAGCTGCTTTTGGCCTCACTCGTGGCCTATGGCCCTTGTCTGAGCTGCACTGTACAGATGCCTGTGCCTGGCCTTGTTCTGTGCTCACCTGCTGACTTGCCTTACCAGCTTGGCTTCAGACCAAGTCCACCACAACAGACTTGTCTGGAAGTTGGGACCATCAACTGCCCTGGTTACATCCCAGACCTGATCTTCTCCTCCTGTTTGGGTACCATGGGATGGAGATCTCCTCTGAGGGTCTCTGACTTTCACTCTATGCTCACTTTCCCTTGCAGAACAGCCCTGTGACCACTGCTCCCTGAATGGATTGAAAATGTTGACAGGGAAAAGGTAAATGATTTGTGGGGAACACCACAAGTGCAAGATCTAATGCTTGAACTGCAACCCTCTGTTGCTACTCAGAAGACACATCCCTCGAGTAATTATTTTAGTACACTACCCTGGATATTACTTCTCCTTCAGGCAAGATACCTCATTGTCAATACTGTTGAAAGCATCTAAGGGGCCATGGATAGCTGTCCGCGACTCATTGTTAGGAAAATGTATCCCAATTTTAATGACAAAAAGATTGAATAAATTCCATAAGCCAAATAGATGATGGGGTAAAATATAAACAATTATTACGTGGACAGGCAAATGGCATTTAGCCAGCTACTTTGTTAATTTACTGAAGAACAAAGGATGTTGTATGGGTTGTCAAAAGGCTAGAATTTACATAACTAAGATAGGTTTCCATAGCATTTTTTAGCCAATAACCAGTCTTGTAACTTTTTAATCAGGGGAATCTTACTAATAGAAGAGTTTTTGAAGGATCTTGTATACAAAGTTAAAGGAAAACCTCTGGCCAGAGTAGCTGAATCATCATAAATCCAAGACCCTTCCTCTTGATATGGAACCTCATCTAAGTTCCACAGCGGCATAAAAATCCAGCATAAAACCAAGAAAACTCTCCTTCTTTTCTGGCAAACCATCCAGGTGGAACATAGCAGATGCAAAACAAGACCTAAATATTCTAACCCCCTCAAAAATGAGTCTGAATATATGCAGTTTATCACATATTATAAGCAAGGAAGAAAGGACATTAAAAGAAATTTAAACACACCACCTCAGTGCCCAAAGCTCCATACTCCACAGTACATGATGAAACAGTAAGGAGAGGGGGTCTGTCTTTTTTGACAGCAACTTTCTATTATAATTCTTAGCAGCACAGAAGCAGAAAAAGAGCATTGTTGGGGGGGTGGGGG